>NW_019272928.1:0-8249 GCF_002738345.1 Cucurbita maxima
TATCTAGAAGGAATCTCAAGATTCAAAACAAGGGAAAAATGATAAAAAAGCAATTAGGAATTTGTAGAAAAATTATGGATTGTTCGAGAAAAATAATAATAAAATATTCGAAAAGTGGAATATTACCGAAATACCCCTAGAAGAATGGATAGTTACAAAAATGGCACTCCAATTAGAATCAGAGCATCTACCGTGACCATCCGAGCAAAATCCTTCGAACTCAAATCTCAACCGTCGGATCTCCTCCAAAATTTGATATGATCTAGAACGAACACGCACGGATCATCACATCCAACGACTAGTATTCAAAGCCAAGGTCGGTAAGGCTATGATCGGAGTTGATATCTCCGAAAAATTATCCAAAAAGTTCGATCTCTAAATAACGAAGATTCTGGAGCTCTCAATATCGGTTTAAGCATCTCCTATAAAGTCTGAAGTAGGAGCAACAATACGGAATAAAAATCGAGAAAGGTCGATCCTCCAATCGAAGGCAATGAGCGTTTAGATTATAGGTCTCCTACTCTTAGATTTCTTCCAAATTCGAGAGCAATCCTCGACCATTTCTCTTCAAACTTATTCCTACAGTTTCTCAACAAGATTATCCACANATGTTAAGGGCATTAGTTTTGAAAGTTCATGAATATTTTTGGTACTAGTGGTTTTGTCAATATAAGAATGCAACTTATATTAAAATTCATACTAAAAAATTACTTTTTTTATGTTTATGTCACGAGCCATTTCCGAAGCAAGTTAAAAGAGGTTGAACACAAAGTAAAATGTTTTCTCGAAATAAAAAAAGAATTAAAATATAATAAACATATATATTTACATTATATTCAAAATAGAGTTTATAGGTTCATAGTACAAAATAAGGGAAAGGTTAAAAAAATCATTTTAAAACATCAAAAATAGTTTTGGTGGGTGTTGTTGGTCTAGGGCAACTACTCTTAGTTACATGAAAAAGATGGAGTGAGTACAAGACTCGGTAAGTTAGCCTAATTGTAAGTAAGTTTTTAACCATGTTCATAGTGGGTGCTTGGATACCACACTCTTTTGTTAATGATAGCTTGGTTCTTGTCCGAGAATAGTGGCCCTTAGGTTCTAAGTACATGGTTCTATGTGGTGGAGTACTTTGGAATAAGGTTTGGAATCGGTAATTATTCTTATTTCTTTTCCTTTAGACACTCGGTGGTTGGGAGCAAATCGAACAAAGTGTTCGTCCAAAATTTTTAAAAGGGCCCAACCAAATTCGAACTGGTGACCTCTTGATCTGCAGTCAAATGCTCTACCACTGTGCTATGAACCCATTTTATATGATTTTAGCCTTAGTGACCCCTTCTACCAAGTGTCAGTTCAAAAGTGTAAAACGTGTCTGTCGAAAATAGAAAGGCCAAAAAGATAATTCAAACATAGTTCATCTACAAACTACCCAAAGCTATTAAATACAAATTGAAGAAAATAAGAAATAACATAAATAATCTTAAATGTAATTCAACTCCCGAAGATAAAAAGTCTTCAAATTACATTCCAATGTCAAGTGATATTTTATTACAACTCAATTCTTTTCTTGATTTATTGTAATTGAACTTAAAAGTATGACAAATACGCTGGATTTATTTTAAATTTCCTTTAAAATTGTTGTGCACGGAGTACAATGGAAATAATATATATATTTTTTTTTACTGTTTTGTAATTTGTATGGTATTATTAGAGGCTTTTGAATGAAATATGATAATTGATTCTCGGTCCTCTTTGACAATTTTAGATACCTCCATATCCGATATTTGATGCGTCACGTTTCACTATGAGATCTGCCCTTGGGTCAATAAGACTTAAGTCGAGAGTTTATTTGACTAATGATTTGATTTTTTTGGGTTGTAGAGATATCCTTTACAAATCAAGACTTTGTATTATTTTCAAGACAGTCAAAAAGACATTTGTACAAATGTCTGATATCTTGAAGGATTGAAGACACATAATTGAGAGAACCTAAATTTGAGACAAACTCAATGGACCATTGAATGGGTTTTATAAGGCTCAAATAAATTTAAAATCCGAGAAAGCGGATTTGAGTTTGATATTATTTGATTTTGGGTATGGACACAACTAGCTGATTTCTTTTGATTGCATTAATGAATGTATGTAGATGTTTAAAGTGTTCATCTTAATGGTTTTAGAAAATATCAACACATCATCAATATAAACTATTGATATTTTTTGAAAGAATTGAAAATATCATTCATAATCATCTGAAATTCGGATGGAGTCCTTTTTAGCCTAAATCGCATGACTTTCCTCACATATTTTCTAAACTGGACATTAAATGCTATTTTATATTTGTCCTTTTAGGAAATTAGAATTTTTCGAAATCCCAATTTCATATCGAATTTTATAAAAATATTTGACTATAAATTCTTTTTATCAAATCATTTTTTATTTGGTTTTGATATCTTATTTATTCTAAAACCTTATTCAAAGGTTTGTAGTTAATTACCAGTATCAGAATTTCTGGTTTCTTTTCAACATGTTGTTAACCTAAAATGTCAGACACGACCACATGCTCTTTGCAGACCTTATCAGCTTCCTCTGCAAAATATCACCTAAAATTTCAAAGTATTTAGTGTTTGATGCTTTTTGACATAACCCTAGAGTTCTATTTACCGTGAACTTGTGATAATTTTTGTCAAATTATATATTTGAATACCTAATACATTAAGATATAATATCTTATTTAAATAATCTTAAAATGTCGTAGAATATCATAATATATGTTTAATTAATATGAATCTCATTCAAATTTTAAATATATATTTTTATTTAATGTTTATGATACACATCAATTATTTTAGTGTTTAACATATCAAATACCTTAATATGTTTTGATATTATACTTCAAGACTATAGGAACTTACTCAGAGGACTTGAGAGTTACGTTGGCTCACAATGCATCTCATGGACAATGCAAACTATGGTGGTGCTCGAAGGTGAGTTGTATAAAAAACTAGTCATGCACCAAAAAATCATGGGAAGACCATTGATGGAATTGAAGCAATCGACGCTCCCCTGGATGGGTTTCCAATCAAAGACCTAATGTTTGATGTTGACTCTTTTGAAGAAAGAGACACATGATCGAAGAACAAGAAATGTGGCGGTAGCTCTGAGAACTCTATTACACTCATAAAAAAATGTGTCGAAGAGTTAGACATTACATAGAAGATCTTGCTTTCATCGAGGAGACCAGAGTTTGATTCTCGACAATGAAATTTTATTTTCTTATTTCTTTTATTTTATAGTTTCATATTTAAACTTTACCTAGGTTTTGAGAAGCATTATAATGGATGAGTTCAATAGTATCTTAAATTCAAAAGACTCTTATGAACTTGGTTTGAGAGTCACTATAATGATCAAGTTATCTTAGATTAAAAAGACTTTTATGAACTTTGAACCTTTAATAGGGTTATGTCATAGATATTTGGTAAAATTTCAACAAGTAAGGTTGAGGTGATTCAAATGGTTAATGTGATAATCCGGTCATTTTCAAGGTCTCTTTTGTTGAACGCCATCATGGCTGAGATGACTGAGATGAGCACCCAAGTGAGTTTGACAAGGAGGGTCGTAGAGAACCCCACCCCAAGCCAAGCTCATTTTGGGCTTAACAAACTTAAAATCAAAAAACACAAACCCTTAAATGGGAACTCGGATTCTAAGGAATTAAAAAACTTTATTTTTGACGTAGAACAATACTTGAAGGTTACACGAACTTGCTCGTAGGACCTAAGAGTTACGTTGGCCACAATGCATCTCATGGACGATGGCGCTCGAAGGTGGATGATATAAAAAATGGGTCATGCACCATAAACTCATGGGAAGATCGTTGATGGAATCGATGCAATCGACGCTCCCCTGGATGGGTTGCCAATTAAAGACCTGAGGTTTTGATGTTGACTCTTTTGAAGAAAAAACCAACGATTGAACACCTCAAAATGTCGCGGTAGCTCTAAGAACTCTACCATACGACCTGAGAGTTGAGGGCTACAAGAACTTTCTCATACGACCTGAGAGTTACGTTAGCCGCAATGCATCTCATGGACGATGCAACACTATGATAGTGCTCGAAGGTGAATGGTATATAAAATGGGTCATGCACCATAAACTCATGGGAAGATCGTTGATGGAATCGATGCAATCAATGCTCCCCGGATGGGTTGCCAATCAAAGACCTAACATTTGATGTTGACTCTTCTGAAGAAAGAGCCACATAATCGAACAGCTCGAAGCATCCTGGTAGCTCTGAGAACTCTAACACACACAAGGAAGAACGTGTCGAAGAGTTAGACATTAAGCAAAAGATCATGTTAAAACTCTTCAGCGATCTGACAAAAGACTTCAGGACATTCTCACCAAAAATCCATTGTCATCTAGAGGTTAGGATATCTGGCTTTCATTGAGGAGACTTGGGTTCGATTCCTGTCAATGAAATATTATTTTTCTTATTTCATTTTATTTTACAGTTTCTATCTTAGATTAAAAAGACTTTTATGAACTTGGTACCTTTGTTAGAGTTATGTTATAGATATTTGGTACAATTTCAACAAGTGGGGTTGAGATGATTCAAATGGTTAATGCGATAATCCAGTCGTTTTCGAGGTCTCTCTTGTTGAACGACATCATGGTTGAGATGAGCAGATGATTCAAATGGTTAATGCGATAATCCAGTCGTTTTCGCGGTCTCTCTTATTGAACGACATCATGGTTGAGATGAGCACCCGAGTGAGTTTGACAAGTTGGGCTGTAGAGAACCACAGCTCAAGCCAAGTTCATGTGGCCTTAAAAAACTTAAAATCCAAGAACACAACCCCTTAAATGGAAACCGGGATGCTAAGGAATTAAAAAGATTTATTTTTGACGTAGAACAATACTCGAAGATTACTGGAACTTGCTCATAGAACCTAAGAGTTACGTTGGTCGCAATGCATCTCATGGACGATGCAAAACTATGGTGGCGCTCGAAGGTGAATGGTAAAAAAAAAGGGTCATGCACCATAAACTCATGGGAAGACTGTTGATGGAATCAATGCAATCGACGCTCCTCTAGATGGGTTGCCAATCAAGGACTCGATGTTTGATGTTGATCCTTTTGAAGAAAGCGCCAAACGATCGAACAACTCGAATAGTCTCGGTAACTCTGAGAATTCTATCACACACATGAAAGGACGTGTCGAAGAGTTAGACATTACCCAAAACATTATAGTAAAACTCATTAACGATTAGACAAAAGACTCCAAGACAACTACACTTAAAATTCATTGTTGTCCTACGGTTTGTATATTTTGCTTTCACATAGGAGATTCTGTTATAGTTTCATCTTTTGTCACCAATTATATTTAAACTTTGCCTAAGTTTGAGAGGCACTTTAATGGTCAAGTTCAATAGTATCTTAGATTAAAAAGACTTTTATGAACATCGTACCTATGTTAGTGTTATGTTATAGATATTTGTTTTAATTTCAACAAGTGGGGTTGAGGTGATTCAAATGGTTAATGCGATAATCCGGCTATTTTTTAGGTCTCTCTTATGAAATGCCATCATGGTTGAGATGAGCACCCGAGTGAGTTTGACAAGGAGACTCGAATTTAAACTTTGCCTACGTTTGAGAGGCACTATAATGGTCAAGTTCAATGGTATTTTAGATTACGTTTGTTAGTGCTATGTTATAGACATTTGGTCAAGTTCAACAAGTGGGAGGTGATTCAAATGGTTAATGTCACTTTATTTGATTCAAATTGTTAATGTGATAATCCACAGTTATTTCCAAGGTCTCTCTTATTGAACGCCAACAAGGCTGAAATGATTGAGGTGAGCACCCGAGTGAGTTTGACAAATTGAAATAAAATCAAATAAAATCACTCAAACAAATCAATAAAATTGAAAAAAAAACTAGCCTTTTGACACTTCCTTCAACTCGAAGAGGCGGTAAAGCAAGGATTCGTTCGCACAAGACCCATGATCCAACTCCCAACATGGAAATGATAAGTTATAGAATCATTCCAAGAACCTCAATGGATGGGTTAAAAACTCACATTACCAATCTCGACAACTGGATGTGTCACCTGCGTTAGAAGAACGACCGCATCAGAGCAAGTCATGGGGATAGAAGATCCCGTTGAAGGATGATAGACCAACTGTAATCTTCAGCCCAACGAGCCAAGCTTTTGTAGAAGCAAGAACCCTTGTATTAAAGAAAATAACACCTTCTTATACAAAATTTGGATAAACCAAGATATAAAGCTAGAATTAGATTATGAGATCCAGGAGTGAGAAGCAAGATTTGAAACCTTTTTCTAAATTGAGTCACTTCACAATTGAAATTGATCAAGGCTTGATTGAATAACTCAGATGCAATCTACCACAAGAATTGCATGAAACTTAAAAACGACAAAGATATGCTAAGATTTCTATAAGGGGGACCTCTCAACTTAAGAGATCAATTTCATTGATCACAAATATGTTTTTACATAATAATTTGTGGGTATTTATAGTCTCCTCACAAAAAAAGTTCGTGCCCATGATTTAATCTCGATCCTTTAAATCTCCACAGAAGACGAAGTCAATTTGAGCATTACAAACTTTATGAAACTAAAATAATAAATAAATTTTTCTAACCACTCATGAAATGATGCTTGCAACTTCATCCGCTACTTCAACCGTGCAAATATTTACTTTTGAATCTCCAAAAGATCTTGACTCAAACGAATCAGCTTGTAACACATGAAATGACGGTTGAACCTAGCCTATCCAATTTTGTAGATGAAGTATGAACGCTTGTTGAATCTTCTTGGCCTTGGGTTGTGTAATAGGTTCAGTTGGAACACCATGATTCTTATCATCATCTCCCTCTTCAAAAGGATTCGTCCTCGATTCAGAAAAATCATCACCTACATCAAAAGAACTCAACTCAGTAACATTGAAAGTAGAATGTACACCGTGATTCTTATCATCATCCCCCTTTTCAGGATTCGTCCTCGAATCAGAAAAATCATCACATACATCAAAGGGACTCAACTGAGCAACATTGAAAGTAGAATATATTGACAATTCTATAGGAAGATCAATTTTATTGTTCCACGCAATAAAATGAGTCATTTTACTAAATGTCTTACCGAGCATTTATAGTCAAATAAACAATTCTTTGAAGGTTCCCTCATACGAACCCATCCAAAATAATCACACCTGTGGCCGCATCTCCTGACTTTAAACTGCTAGTCTAAACATGGTTTCGTCACCAAAGCTTTAGAGTTTAATCTATCTTTACAAAAATATTTTGTAAAATATTTTTCTCTTAATTTATAATTAGTCATCAAAAGTAATAATTAGGTACAAATTTGGTTTAGAATTCAAAACTTTCAAATCTTGCGGTTCCTTAAACAGATTCAAATCCAGATTCTTGAACTCCTTGTACCTTAAATAAAGTTGGTCTCCTCTAATAAATAGGAATTTCTCTTAAGATCATTAAATTCTTATAGACTCTAGGCTCAATATCATTAATACAATTATGCTTTATCTTAAACACGCCAAACATGAAACTAAAGTGCGTTCAATTTAACTTCATTTTATTGTCATCTTGAATGATGTTTAGGGTATATTCTTGATTTACCTTAAAGCTCTTGTGACATGACAGTTCATATTAGTTAAACTTTTTGCAAAATCACAAGTTAAAAAACAACAACGATGAACCTAGGTCTATTAGTCATTTCAAAGACAATTTCTTTCTCCATCTTATCGATAATAATAGTTCAACTAAATCAATATTATGCAAAGAAACAAGTTTACGACTCATAAAAACAGCTACCTAAATTATGTCCTAAAAATTTGAAAACATAAGTTATAGTTGATAATTACACAAAAATTTCCCTAAATTAATGAATTCGTGTCCAATTAGTTAATCCTAAAGATGGTAACTAGCATATAGTAATTGAAACTCCACATGAAGTAATTTAAAGTTCCCCAAAGTTTATCTCATCTTCAATGAAGCATGAATTGCATTGAAGTTCATGAAATGCTTATAGACTCCAACTCTGAGTACTATTAATGTGTTTCATTGAGTTTGTCATAAATGAAACTAAGGTGCATTCAATACAACTTTATTTTCTTGTCATACGAGACAAAATGGAAAAATTAAATCAAACAAACGGATGAACTGAACCGAATCAATCCAACCCAAATTGATTTAGTTTGTTTTTTTTTTTTTT
>NW_019272928.1:8259-9834 GCF_002738345.1 Cucurbita maxima
TTTTTTTTTGTTGGTGTGTTGGTTTATTTGATAACCCTTTTATATTATAACAATGCGCTCCAACTACTAAGAGAAAATATTTGATGTTCAAGAAAAGGCATTTGGTTTAGTGGTGTGATTCTCATTTGGGAAATGCCCCTATGTCTAAATCTTTTCTTACCAAAGGACTTCATATTCGACATCAACCTAACTTCATATTCGACATTTTATACTTACCATCATGCTCTTAATACTCATAGTCTTTCTTAACATCTCATCCCTAGGCTTTATTCTCCAAGACACATTATTTTATACTTACCTTCACGCTCTTAGTACTCATAGTCTTTCTTAACATCCCATCCCAAGGCTTTATTCTCCAAGACACATCATTTTATGCTTACCATTGTTAAGGATATTTAGTAATAAATTATAGTTTACCATCTATATTATATTTGATATTTTATTATAAGGCAAATATCTAATATTTGCCTTATTATCATAGGTATCTTTCCATTTATTGTGATTTCCATTTATTACTATTTCCATATCCGTGTAATTTATTTGATTATNATGTGGCCTTAAAAAACTTAAAATCCAAGAACACAACCCCTTAAATGGAAACCGGGATGCTAAGGAATTAAAAAGATTTATTTTTGACGTAGAACAATACTCGAAGATTACTGGAACTTGCTCATAGTACCTAAGAGTTACGTTGGTCGCAATGCATCTCATGGACGATGCAAAACTATGGTGGCGCTCGAAGGTAAGATAACTTTCACACCATTTAGGTGTGGTGAATTAATCAAACATTCACATGGTATCAGAGCCCTTTCGGTTTAACAACCCTGATTCTTTCTTTTCAATGGCTTTTGAATCCTCTAATCTTCTTCTCCACCACCCCTGCTGGTTTTGACGCCGCAGAGGCAGTCTTCATGGCTGCCGTAGTCGGAGCCGATTTCACTCTTTGGCTCCACCCTATTGACCTCCAAATCACCTTTCGTCATACTCTGTACATACAACCTCATCTTTTCCAACCAAATCGGTTTTCCCCTGGGCCAATATAGTCTCTCTCATTTTCTTCCCAATCAACCTTCATCCTTCACATAAACCCTAACCTAAACCTATCAACCTTTTGCAGAGATTTACCTTCGGAATCTGGGTGCCGCACTGGCCTATTCGCCAACCAAGTTGCCGCCGCCCTTCCTGCCAAAATTGGCTTCTTCGCCCGATGAGGCGACTCTTCCGACTACTCTTCTCGCCAAAATTAGCTCCTTCGCCCAATGTGGCGACTCTTCCGGCTTCAACATTGTCTTTGTCCCTTGCTCTAGGTTTCCCCTTCTACTTCTTCGGGTTAGAAATATTCTCACCAGAGCCAAGGCAGCATCATCGCTAAGCGACAATCCCTCTTCATGGGTTAGACATATTCTCGCCGAAGCTAAGGCAGCATCGCCGCTGAGCGGCGATCCCTTTGCAATTTTTGATGGCCAAGAACCGGATTGTTAGCATCTTCATGAAAAGTGTTTCTCAACCTCTTTGAATTTTTCAGATTCAAGCTTCACGTTCGTTTAAATCCGACGCTTAGCTTGCGGTGGAGTG
>NW_019272929.1:0-9504 GCF_002738345.1 Cucurbita maxima
AATTTTAATATTAGTGAGGAGAGCGTCATATTGAAGATTTAAAGGTATCTCAATCTCAATGAATTTGAGGAGAGCATCATATTGATGAATTAGAGGAAGATCTGTCACGTTTTTTATCCAACTGACATAAGTTTACGTTTACTTTTTGAATTTTCAATTTTAATATTAGTGAGGAGAGCGTCATATTGAAGATTTAAAGGTAACGTGTTTGATCCACGTTCATTGCTTAATATTAGTGAGGAGAGCGTCATATTGAAGATTTAAAGGTAACGTGTTTGATCCACGTTCATTGCATTAGTGATTATTTCTTTTTAAAATCTCAATCTCAATGAATTAGAGGAAGATCTGTCACGTTTTTTATCCAGCTGGCATAAGTTTACCTTTACTTTTTGAATTTTCAATTTTAATATTAGTGAGGAGAGCGTCATATTGAAGATTTAAAGGTAACGTGTTTGATCCACGTTCATTGCATTAGCAATTATTTCTTTTTAAAATCTCAATCTCGATGAATTAGAGGAAGATCTTGCACGTTTTTTATCCAACTAGCATAAGTTGACTAAGTTGCACAACTTAACTATTCAATCTAAAACATGTGATTATTCATTTCAACTAGCATAAGTTGACTAAGTTGCACAACTTAACTATTCAATCTAAAACATGTGATTATTCATTTTTTTATGTTATCTGGAATGGCTTAGTTGGGAGAGCATCATATTGAATATTGGAAGGTCTTGTGTTTGATCGACATTCATTATATCTTGTAGTTTAGTTGATTATAAATTCTTCTTAAAATATAATGAATTAGTGGAAATAGCTTTACTTATGAATTTTTATTTTTAATCTTAGCGGGGATAGCTCAGTTGGGAGAGTGTCAAACTAAAGATTTGAAGGTCACGTGTTTAATCTTCACATTCACCGCACCAGTTTCCATTTACATAAGCTAACTATTCAATAAAAAATTAGTTATTACTTATTTTTAAAATTTCAATGAATAATGAATTAGCGGAAATACCCTTACACATGAATTTTGATTTTTAATGTTAGCGGGGATAGCTTAGTTGGGAATGAATATCTCAAGGTTACATGTTTAATCCATGTTCACCGCACTTGGTTTATGTTGCATAAGTCTATTAAGTTGCATAACTTTATTCAATCTAAAATTAATGATTATTTCTTTTTAAAATATAATGAATTAGCGGAAATACCTTTACTTATGATTTTTTTTTTTTCAAATATTAGTGAGGATAACTCAGTTTTGAGAGCGTCAGATTGAAAATCTGAAGGTCACGTGTTCGATCCACATTCACCGCACCTGATTCAAGTCACATAACTCGACTCCTGACTATTCAAATATTTTTATTTTTAATGTTAGCTGTAGATTCAAGTTGACTAAGTTGCATAACTCGAATATTCAATCTAAAATTAGCGATGAATTTTTATTTTTAATGTTAGCAGGATAGCTCAGTTTGGAGAGCACCAGTGAAGATCTAAAAGTCACGTGTTTGATTCGCGTTCACCGCACCTAATTCAAGTTGACAAACTTGCATAACTCGAATATTCAATCTAAAATTAGTGATTATTTCTATTTAAAATTACTATATAATCTAAATTTAGTGATTATTTCTTTTTAAAATTTCCAAATTTTCATTTTCAATGTTAACCGGGATAACTTAGTTGGGAGAGCATAATATTGAAGATTTGAAGGTCACGTGTTTGTTCGACCTTCACCACACCTGATTCAATTAGTATAACTTACTATCTTATCTAAATTTAGAGATGATTTCTTTTTAAAGTTTCAATGAATTAGCGTAAATAATTTTACTCATGAACTTTCATTATAATGTTAACCATAGATAGCTCAATTCAATTGGGAGTGAGTCTGTAGATCTAAAGATAGCGTGGATTCCTAATTCTTTATTTGACTATAAATGCTTCGTAAGACATTTAGTAAAATGACTCATTTGATTGCATGGAACAATAAAATTGATCTTCCCATAGAATTGTCAATACATTATACTTTCAATGTTGCTAAGTTGAGTCCCTTTGATGTAGGTGCTGATTTTTCTGATTCGAGGACGAATCTTGAAGAGGGGGATGATGATAAGAATCACGGTGTTCCAACTGGACCTATTACACAATCCAAGGCCAAAAACATTCAACAAGCATTCATACTTCATCTACAAAATTGGATAGGCTAGGTTCAACTGTCATTTCATAAGTAAATATTTGCACGGTTGAAGTAGCGGATGAAGTTGCAAGCATCATTTCATGAGTGGTTAGAAAACTTTATTTATTATTTTAATTTCATAAAGTTTGTAATGCTCAAATTGACTTGGTCTTCTTTGGAGATTTAAAGGGATCGAGATTAAATCACCGACACTATTTTTTTTTTTTTTGTGGGAAGACTATAAATACCCACAAATTATTATGTAAAAGCATATTTTTGATCAATGAAATTGATCTCTGAAGTTGAGACGTTCCCCCTTATAGATATCTGAACATATCTTTGTTGTTTTTATGTTAGATGCAATTCTTGTGGTAGATTGCATCTGAGTTATTTAGTCAAGCCTTGATCAAGTTCGATTGTGGAGTGACTCAATTTTGAAAAAGGTTCCAAATCTTGCTTCTCACTCTTAGATCTCATAATCTAATTCTTGCTTTATCTCTTGGTTTATCCAAATTTTGTATAAGAAGATGTTAATTTCTTTAATACAAGGGTTCTTGCTTCTACAAAAGCTTGGCTCGTTGGGCTGAAGATTACGGTTGGTCTATCAATCTTCAACGGGATCTTCTATCCCCATGGACTTGCTCTGATGCAGTCGTTCTTCTAACGCCGATGACACGTCCAATTGTCGAGGTTGGTAATGTGAGTTTGTAACCCATCCATTGAGGTTCTTGGAATGATTCTATAGCTTATCAATTCCATGTTGGGAGTTGGATCATGGGTCTTGGGCGAAGGAATCCTTGGTTTACCGCCCCTTGGAGTTGAAGGAAGTGTCATAAGGCTAATTGTTTTTCAATTTTATTGATTCGTTTGAGTGATTTTATTTGATTTTATTTCAATTTTTTCGAACTCAGTAATTACTTTATGTGCTAGATCAAAATAAGATGCATAAAAAGAACTTGTAGTAATTAGTTTATTCATCGACCTTTAATCTTAAAAGTAACTTAAAATATTGCAATATTGTGATTCAATCGCCTATTATGAAATTAGGCTCGAACTAAAAAAATAATATTTTTAAAAGATGGAAAAATTCATGAACCAACCAAAATATGTATTCAAAGATGAAGAATTCACAACAACAATCACAAACAATACTAATAAGCATCTTGTCTTCTGGTTTGTCACAATTTCAAACATGAACAAACCTGAATTTTGAGCCGGTGAGTATTATGGATCATAATCGACAATACTTTGCAAGTAGCTTTGAGCATTCACAAAAGGTCGAAAGTTGAATTTCTTTAGAATTGTAACCGAATAACATATGATTATTGTTGAATTTCTAAAAAATACACCACAAATTTCATTTATAGATATAAATGGAACCATTGATATAAAACCGTGATTATATAATTGCATCTTCACTAACAAACCCACCTCAGAGTGATCATCTTCACTAGAGGCTGCAAATTAAGTAGCCTTCCTGGATTACTCAAAAGTGAAGTTTTAAGAAGCTATATTTGAGCAAGAAAAATCATGTTACATGTTTCTGGGATACCACGGAGACATCAATGCAAGCAATCACTACCACCCGAAGTTTCTTTGATATTGTAGTTGGATCTATGAGACTCATCCCTCTGATGTGAAAGAGTAGTTATATCCAACATTCTTACTTGTGTGCCTCTTACAGTACTCTCAACAAATGGATCGCTTGATCTATTATACTCTACTTTACTTTCTCTTGATAACGGTGTGGTATTGACACAACTCATATTGCCGATAATCATCACTTACATCCTAAACCAGAGTATAGCGGTCGACTATCGTCAAGGACCCATTCACCATTTCAATCATTTCTCTAAATTTTATGATGCTCTAGTGTTAGATTTCATGGGAATATTGCACTAGTAAAGTCTTGAAATGTCTATATATCAAAACTGTTTAACACTTTTCAAATCTTGATTTTTGGCTGTTTGTGTTTTTTTTTTTTTTTTTTTTGTGTTCCTAATCTTCTTTTTGTGTTTTTGTTACATTTTTTTTAATTATTTTAGCAATTAGCCAATTTAATCAATTCTTCCTTTATGTTTTTTTTTTTAATTATGTTAGCCATTACTTTTGGCTAATTTAATCTATTCTATTTATTTTTTTTTTTTTTTTTTGCTATTGATGGACGTATCTTTCTGAAACATACTAAATAAAACTAAATAATTGGTTAAGAGAGGATATGAGATATAACTTATTGTTAAATCTCTTTCCATATGAGAATAACTCATTCTCATGTCCATCTTTGCAACCATGTACTAAATTAAGGATTTTATTTCAAGGACAAAATTAAAGTTGTAGTTAGTCAATTATAATATTAGACGTGCTAGTTTTCAAACTACTTTAAATAGGTGTAAAGAAAGCATGAGAATAACTTAGTTTCACTAATCTGACACGTGTTGGGCATGTACTGAACACTTGTTAATATAATGGATGCATTACAAATTTATAATCCAGCATTTCGTATCATACCCTTGAGTTTGAATATATTTTGAGAGTGAAACGTACCTTAAGCTTTTTTTTAAGTATACAAACATATAAACTTATTTATATGAATTTATTTCTAATATAAAATTGATAAATTTTTTGAAATAATTCTTTTTAATTAATGTATCGTTATCACATCGGTGTCCTAGTTTTTTACAAATGACATGTTACCATATCTATTTGGTATCATATTTATGTCTCGTATCTATATCTCATTTTTATTTTTGTGACTCTGAGATATTTTGCTTTTATAAATAGATATTTTCACGAAAATATGTTTAATTTATGTTGAGATGGAGAATAAAAATTGACACTTGAGGACGTTGATACTTGAGACTTTGATTCCTCTTAGTGTGAAGCTTGCATCTTGCAATTACTTGGGTAAAGACTGTGTTTCACTTAAAATTCACTCAAGAGAAAATAATCAAATAACGAATCATATGCGAGAGCGGTTCAAGTTATTTTTAATTATTAATGTAATAATTTAGTTAATTGCTTGTTTTAAAATGCCAAAACCAATCCACTTTAGCGTGTTTAATTAATTATGCATTATGAATGTATGTTTTAATTAAATAGAAAATGTATATGCACAAAGTATGTCATATAGATTTAAAATCTCACCATAGGCTAAGCATGTTTCATGCATTCCAAGTATGTTATAATTATTATAATTTATAGTATGCATGTTTAGGGTTCCATGAGTGATAGATATAAATTGTTATATTATTGCATGGAATGGATGATTATATAATTGTTATATAAAGCATGTTAGATGCATGTTATAGGTTATTTTCAATGTCATAAAACGAGATAGATGTTAAAATCTATAATAAAGTTAAGTACATGCTCACTCAGGGTTAAGAATCGAGAACGATCAATTTTAATAGTTAAAATAGGTCGATGTCTTACAAAATTGCAGTTACGAGAAAGTTCACCTGGCACAATCTTGTCTAAGGCTGGAGGTACTTACGTTGACGGTTTACAAAACACATACTACCTGGAGATCGGACCAGTACTTGAGCTTAGTTAGCCCAGTTTTATGAGCATGCTTAAGTGATATAAGTTTTAGAAAAATAACCTAGACTTAACCTATATTTAATTAGTCAGAATATAACGAAGTAATAGATATACCCAACCGTCTAAAATACTTAGTGGGAGGAAAAAGATATATGAGATACATCGTTTTCCTTTTACGCTCTCTGAAAAATTCACACCGTGAGATTCATGCTCGGCCTTGTGTCGCCCTGGGAGCGTCCTCCATTCGGAAGGTATTTGCATGAGTCAATAACAAGGTGAATAGAGAAAGTATTTATAGTAAGTGGGAGAAGGAAGTATATCAACACCTCCTATGGTCTCCACCACTAGGTTGCACCGTGAGATTCCCATGTTCCACCTACATGTTGCCCAAAAGCTACTACCCATTTGGAGGGTTGTAACATGGGAGTCGAAACAACACAAACTCTAGAAATGGATAGGATTTTTTAGGTCCGTTCCCAACTTTGGCTTTTTCGTTCGATAGCATTGTTGGGACCGATCTCTGAGGTCTGAAAATGGCGGGTCACACTTCCGAAGAATTACTAAGAGTTATGGAATCTCTAAAAGGGATGTTTGGACAACCGTCCTTCTCCCTTAGACATGAAGCCATAAAATACATTTACAACTGTCGTATGTAAGAAGCGACCTCAGTTAGAGAACATGTCCTAGACATGATGGTCAATTTCAATGTGACAGGAGAAAATGAAGTTGTCATTGATGAGAAGAATCAAGTCAGTTCTGCACAAATGTGGTAATGAAAAAAATAGAATATAACTTGACTGCTCTTCTCAATGAGCTACAGACTTATCAATCCCTCTTAACGAACAAGGGACAAACAGGAGAAGCAAATGTTGCTATCTCTAAAAAATTACTACGTGGATCGTACTAAGAAATTAAGCCTGGACCTTCAACTTCTAAAGTGTTTTTGATGAAGAAGAAGGGTAAAGGGAAAAATAAGATTCCTACTAACCGCAAACACAAGGTTCAAAAAGCAGATAAAGAAAAATGTTTTCATTGCAACGAAAACGGGCACTCGAAGAGAAACTGCCCAAAATACATTGCAGAGAATAAAGCCGAAAAGACACAACAAGGTAAATATGATTTACTCGTTGTAGAAATATGTTCAGTAGAGTATGAAAACTCAACTTGGATACTAGATTCATGGGCGACTAATCATATTTGTTCTTTTTACCAGGAAACTAGCTTCTGGAGAATGCTTGCGGACGGTGAGATAACACTCAAGGTTGGAACAGGAAAAGCTGTCTTAGCAAGATCAGTATGAAATTTAAAGTTGTTTTTTGGAGATAGATTCATTATATTAGATAATGTACTTTTTGTTCCTGAAATGAAAAGAAATCTAATATCTATCTCTTGTTCATTTGCAAAAGAGGTATTCATATTTGTTCTGCAAAATTAGAAAACAACTTATATATGTTAAAATCGAGCGAAATAAAAGCCATTTTAAATACCGAGATGTTTAAAAAAGCTGAAACTTAAAATAAATGACAAAAGATTTCTCCTAATACCTATCTTTGGCACTTAAGACTAGGCCACATTAATCTCAATAGGATTCATAGATTGGATAAAAATGGACTTCCGAATAAGTTAGAAGACAACTATTTACCTCCATGTGAGTCTTGTCTTGAGGGTAAAATGACTAAACGATCGTTTTTCGAAAAAGATTATAGAGCCAAAGAAACCTTAGAACTCGTGCATACAGATCTCTGTGGTCCAATGAATGTCAAAGCACGAGGAGGGTATGAATATTTCATCAGATTTATTGAGGATTATTCAAGGTATGATTATCTTTATCTAATACGTCACAAGCTCGAAGCTCTTGAAAAATTCAGAGAGTATAAGACTGAGGTTGAGAATCTATTAGGTAAAATTATTAAAACACTTCGATCAGATCGAGGAGGAGAGTACATGGACTTAAGATTTTAGGACTATATGATAGAACATGGAATAAGGTCACAACTCTCAGCCCCTGGTATGCCTCAAGAAAATGGTGTATCAGAAAGGAGAAATAGAACTTTGTTAGACATGGTTCGATCTATGATGAGTTTCGCTCAATTACCCGATCCGTTTTGGGGATATGTAGTGGAGACTGCTACATGCATTTTGAACATGATTCCTACTAAGAGTGTTTCAGAAACATCTTATGAGTTATGAAAAGGGCGTAAAGGTAATTTACGTCACTTCAGAATTTGGGGATGCACATGTGTTGGTGCAAAATTCCAAGAAATTAGGACGTCGTTCAAAATTATGTATATTCGTAGGATACCCCAAAGAGACGAAAGATGGTTTGTTTTATGACCCTCAAGAAAATAGAGTGTTTGTATCAACAAACGCTACATTCTTAGAGGAAGATCACGTAAGAAATCATCAACCTCGTAGCGAACAAGTATTAAGTGAAATTTCTAAAGAAGCTACTGATACAACAACAAGAGTTGTTGATCAAGCTGGTCCTTCAATAAGAGTTGTTGATGGAGCTGACACTTCTGGTCAATCACATCCTTCTCAAGAGTTGAAATTGCCTCGACGTAGTGGGAGGGTTATAACTCAACCCGATCGTTACTTGGGTTTGGCAGAAACTCAAGTCATCATACCTGATGATGGCATTGAGGATCCATTGATCTATGAACAAGCAATGAATGATGAAGATAGAGATCAGTGGATTAAAGCCATGAATCTTGAAATGGAGTCAATGTACTTCAATTCAATCTGGGAACTTGTAGATCAACCATATAGGGTAAAACCTATTGGTTGCAAGTGGATCTATAAGAGGAAACGAGACCAAATCGGTAAGGTACAGACCTTTAAAGCTCGACTAGTAGCAAAGGGTTATACCCAAAGAGAGGGGGTGGACTATGAAGAAATCTTCTCTCCTGTTGCTATGCTTAAATCGATTAGAATACTTTTGTCTATTGCCACATTTTATGATTATGAAATTTGGAAAATGGATGTTAAGACATCCTTTCTAAACGGCAACCTTGAAGAGAGTATCTATATGGCTCAACCAGAGGGGTTCATTGAACAGGATCACGAGCAAAGGGTTTGCAAATTCAAAAAAACCAAGAAGCCATAAGCGAAGAAAACATACTGAGCCCAAATATCATCTCATAAGAGAGATTGTGTAACGAGGAGATGTGATCGTCACACAGATAGCTTCAGAGCACAACATTGCTGATCCATTTACAAAGCCCCTCACGGCTAAAGTGTATCAAGGGCACCTAGTGAGTCTAGGACTACGAGTTAGGTAATCTATGGCAAGTGGGAGAAAAGGCATGAGTATGTGATGCCCTAGTTTATTGTATTTATGTCTTTCTCTCTACTCAACGTTATAAAACTCCACTAGAGTTTTAGTCCAAGTGGGTGTTTGTTGGGTTTTATGTCCTAAAACTCATAGTTTGTAAACAAAAGCATATTTTATTTTCAATAAAGTTATTATTGTTGTTTATTCAGTAAAGATTGTTATTGAATAAAGTGAACTTTACGATCATTAATCTAAATCCAATAAACTAAGAACACTCTGGCTATAGTATGATTACTTGAACTATATGTAGAGACATAAGAGTTGATCAAGTTCAAGTATATAGTATAAGGATAAGACTGAGTACCTTATCCTGAGGACACCATGGATGCTGCCCACTTTTGTATATGATATAAACAATGCGATCACTAAAATTGTACATGTGAAGACATGTGAGTGGGGGCGTCCTATGCAATAAGTATTGCATAAGATCGGACCATGAAGAAAATCACTCTCACTTTATAAT
>NW_019272930.1:0-9494 GCF_002738345.1 Cucurbita maxima
CCCGACAATAATAAACCTAATTTTCTTTTGAAAATTTGCACCACATTTGAAATTGGATTACTTGTTCTGAATCTTCGATTGATAAAATCTAGAGCGTTGACAATGGATCACTTTTTCTAAAGACGATTGGTAAAATCTTGAGCGTTAACAAATAATTTATTTTTTATGAGATGTTTTAGTGGTAAACTGGGGAGTATTTTCGCTTGTCATTCGAGTTATTATGTTCCAGAGGTCGTTGTAATACAAGGGCGAGCATTCCAGCTTGTAACTCAGTGACCCAAGTATGATCCCGAACAATAACAAGTTTAATCTTGTTTTTAGAATTTTAGTCGGATTCCAAATTGAATTACTTTTTGTAATGGCGATGGATAAAATCTGGTTTGTTAACAAATATTATATTTTTCGAAAGCCGTCGTTGTAGAGTGGTGAGTAATCCCACGAATTTGATCCCCCACAACGATGATTTTTAAATTTCTTTTGAATTCGAAATTCGGTATTGACGAACCGAACTATTTGGGTTTGTTTCCCAACAACAAAATTTCTTTTGAATTCGAAATTCGGTATTGACGAACCGAACTATTTGGGTTTGTTTCCCAACAACAAAATTCGCGATTGGATTCCTTTTTCTCTGGTGTGTTAACAAATAACACATTTTTCAGAGGTCAATGTAATACAGTAGTGAGTATTCCCGCTTGTCACTCGATAGACCTGAGTTTGTACCCCGACAATAATAAGCTTAATTTTCTTTTGAAAATTTGCACCGCATTTGAAATTGGATTACTTGTTCCGAATCTTCGATTGATAAAATCTAGAGCGTTGACAATGGATCACTTTTTCTAAAGACGATTGGTAAAATCTGGAGCGTTAACAAATAATTTATTTTTTATGGGTCGTTTTAGTGGTAAACTAGGGAATATTTCCGCTTGTCATTCGAGTTATTATGTTCCAGAGGTCGTTGTAATACAAGGGCGAGCATTCCAGCTTGTAACTCTGTGACCCAAGTATGATCCCGAACAATAACAAGTTTAATCTTGTTTTTCAAATTTTAGTCGGATACCAAATTGAATTACTTTTTGTAACGACGATGGATAAAATCTTGTTTGTTAACAAATATTATATTTTTCGAAAGTCGTCATTGTAGAGTGGTGAGTACTCCCACGAGTTTGATCCCCCGCAGCGATGATTTTTAATTTTCTTTTGAATTCGAAATTCGGTAGTGGTGAACCAGATGATTTAGGTTTGTTTCCCAACAACGAAATTTGGGATTGGATTCCTTTTTCTCTCGTGTGTTAACAAATAATATATTTTTCAGAGGTTGATGTAATACAGTAGTGAGTATTCCTGCTTGTCACTCGAGAGACCTGAGTTTGAACCCCGACAATAATCAGCTTAATTTTCTTTTGAAAATTTGCAACGCATTTGAAATTGGATTACTTGTTTCAAATCTTTGATTGATAACATCTAGAGCGTTGACAATGGATCACTTTTTCTAAAGACGATTGGTAAAATCTTGATCGTTAACAAATAATTTATTTATTATGAGTTGTTGTATAGTGGTCAGTATTCCTGCCTATCACGTAGCTTAGGTGACCCAAGTTCCATCCTCGAAAATGACTATTATTTTAGTTTGTTTCTTTCCGTAGTTTTAACGAAACTCCAAATTGGACACAGGTGAACCTGTCATGCCGGTAATTTAGACAGAGGTGAGTATTTCCGCTTGTCACTAGAGATATTATGTTCGAGAGGTCGTTGTAATACAAGGGTGAGCATTCCTGCTTGTAACTCGAGTGACCTTAGTTTGATCCCGAACAATAACATGTTTAATCTTGTTTTGACAATTTTAGTCAGATTTAGTATTGGATTACTTTTTGTAACGGCGATTGATAAAATCTGATGTGTTAACAAATATTATATTTTTCGAAAGTCGTCATTGTAGAGTGGTGAGTATTCCCGCAAGTTTGATCCCCCGCAGCGACAATTTTTAATTTTGTTTTGAATTCGAAATTCGGTAGTGGTGAACTGGATCATTTGGGTTTGTTCCACAGCAACCAAATTCGGGATTGGATTCATTTTTCTCTCGCGTGTTAACAAATAATATATTTTTCAGAGGTCGATGTAATACAGTAGTGAGTATTCCCGCTTGTCACTCGATAGACATGAGTTTGAACCCCGACAATAATAAGTTTAATTTTCTTTTGACAATTTTCACCGGATTTGAATTTGGATTACTTGTTCCGAATCTTCGATTGATAAAATCTAGAGCGTTGACGATGGATCGGTTTTTCTAAAGACGATTGGTAACATCTGGAGCGTTAAGAAAAAATTTATTTTTGATGAGTTGTTGTAGTATAGTGGTGAGTATTCCTGCCTGTCACGCAGGTGACCCGGGTTCGATCCTCGACAACGGTGATTTTTAGTTGTTGTTTTATTTCCGTAATTTTAACGGAACTCGAAATTGGACAGCGGTGAACCTTTCATGCCGGTAGTTTGGGTTCGATCCCAAACAACGGTAGTTTGAAAAGAAAGTCGGCTAAACAATTGTTTATGAAATCTTGTGTGTTAACAAATAATATGTTTTCAGAGGTCGTTGTAGTGGTACAGTGGTGAGTATTTCCGCTTGTCACTCGAGTTATTATGTTCCAAAGGTCGTTGTAATACAAGGGCGAGCATTCCTACTTGCACTCGAGTGACATGAGTTTGATCCCGAACAATAACAAGTTTAATCTTGTTTTTACAATTTTAGTCGGATTCAAAATTGAATTACTTTTTGTAACGGCGATGGATAAAATCTGGTTTGTTAACTAATATTATATTTTTCGAAAGTCGTCGTTGTAGAGTGGTGAGTACTCCCACGAGTTTGATCCCCCGCAACGACAATTTTTAATTTTCTTTTGAATTTGAAATTTGGTGGTGGTGAACCGGATGATTTGGGTTTGTTTCCCAACAACGAAATTCGGGATTGGATTCCTTTTTCTCTCGTGTGGTAACAAATAACAAACTTTAAAAGATAATGACTTCAAGTTTTCATTTATTAAGCATAAAATTATGTAACCGAAACTCGATTGACTTGATTAGGAGCTATCGATCTACAATGTGCATAAAGCCTATGGCCTATTAGATTAGTTGGTTAGAGTGTTGACATAATAATGCAGAGGTCGCAGGTTTGACATCTGCATGGGCCAATTTCATTAATTCTTAATAGAAATATATATCTTTTCGTGATATGGGGTTACAACACTACAAACTTTAAAGATAATGACTTTGAAGTTTTAAGTGTATTATGCATAAAATTATATAACCTAAACTCACTAGATTGGGAGCTATTGATCTACAATGTGCATAAAACCAATGGCCTATTAGCTTAATTGGTTAGAGCGTCGTTTGCAGGTTGGGCCAATTTCACTAATTCTTAATAGTAATATATCTTTCCATGATATATGGGGTTTACAGCACTACAAACTTTAAAGATAATGAATAGAAGTTTTTAAGTTCATTATGCATAAAATTATGTAACCTAAACTCACTGGATTAGGAGCTATTGATCTACAATATGCATAAAACCTATGGCCTATTAGTTTAGTTGGTTAGAGCGTTGTGCTAATAACGCAAAAGTCGCAGGTTTCGGCACCTGCTTGGGCCAATAATATTATATCTTTTCATTATATGGGGTTACAACACTACAAACTCTAAAGATAATGACTTGAAGTTTTAAGTTTATTATGCATAAAATTATGTAACCTAAACTCAAATTAGGGAATATGCGCTACATATATACGATATATTTAACCGCAATTTTGTTTTATTTACGAATTAAACAAAAAGAGAGAATCTGAGATATTTAAATAAGATTTAAATATTTTAATCAAATATGTGTGATTGGGATTGACATTTAAATTAATATTAAATATTAATTAAATAGTTTAATTAATCATTTAATATTACTTTAATTTGAAATTAATTATTGAATTAAAATGAAGAAAGTCAAAATGTTGACTTCAATTAATGGAAAAATCCATGTTTTAGTTAGTGGAATTTTGAGGTGTCAAAATTTGGTTAACTCAAACTTGCATGCTTGCCACATAATCTCAAACATTTGAGTGGAATTTTGAGTGTCAAAATTTGGTGATCTCAAATTTGCATGAACATGCAAACATGACTCTATAAATAAAATGATCAAGGTACATGGAACTTCTCCCTTTGAAAAACCTTGAGCAAAACTCTCACAAACTCTCT
The DNA here is from genome assembly GCF_002738345.1 of Cucurbita maxima. Taxonomy (NCBI): domain Eukaryota; kingdom Viridiplantae; phylum Streptophyta; class Magnoliopsida; order Cucurbitales; family Cucurbitaceae; genus Cucurbita; species Cucurbita maxima. The sequence goes on from NW_019272930.1 coordinate 4,234, forward strand.
CTTCATATATATTAAATTCCTCCCAAGTTTAGTCAGTCACCGGATTCCACAATCCCGTTCTAAGGCCGGAGAATAGTGGAGAAGACACTAGTGGTGGTTCGAAACCGGTTCGTGAGGAAAAAAGAATTTGAACTACAAAAGGTTAGTACTCAAAGACCTTGAGTTTGAATACTTATGTACATGCTAGTTATTTACTATAATTGATGTTCTAAGAGTGCCTAAGATCCAAATTGCTTTCGCATGAGTTATATTAACTCCATCAACTGGAGCACTTAAAGAGGATACCTCAGGATAGATGAAACCCTTGTCCAACAAGAATTGCAGTTGCTCCTTCAAAACCTTACTATGAAGAGAGTAGGTTTGACCCTCAAGTGGCGTCATCTGTCACAAGAGGCCCAATATAGAAGTATTGCATGATGCAACCAAGAAGGATGGTGTATCATCCAACATACCATATAACGTGTGAATTGAAGAGGAGACGAGGCATAAGTAAGATATGAACAACGAGTAGATATGAGCGTCACAAATAGGCTTATTGAAGGGTTGGGTAGGGAACCGAGCCTTAACCTCAAAAGTCAGATTCCGAAGGGAATTTTGACATGTGGTTCTGGAGTCAAGTTTGTCAATATGAAATATGAAAAATCATCAAATTTTATGTCAATCGAACACCAGATGGATGTTTCGCGACAACATATGATCGTTCACCAAAATCATGGTGTCGGCTCTCCGCCACCACTAGACTCTATGGCCTAAGTATACTACCCTGTGACACATGTGTATGTCATAATGAGGGCGAGCATGTGTGTGTCATAATAATATGACATTGGCACGAGAGGGCTAATGCCTCTATAGAATTCAAATGGATGGATGTTCGAGATGTCTCAATGTTATGAACAACACGTGTGCTCTTTCTTGATGGCATAACCGAGTGAGCTGTGATGGCCAACAACACCCTGTAACTTTGGATGGTGTCAAGAAATAATGCCATATTAATTAGGAACCAATATATTGTGAGATCCCCCATCAATTGGGGAAGAGAACAAAACATCCTTTATAAGAGTGTGAAAACTTCTCCCTAGGAGACGCATTTTAAAAACCTTTAGAAGAATCCCGAAAGGAAAAGTCAAAAGAGAACAATATTTGCTAGCGATGGCCTTGGGTTGTTACAAAGATGATGTTGGATGTTGCGTTGCATTGTGACCTTGGCCTCAACCGATGACAAGGTTGAGCCAAATGACATGGCCTAGTGTAGAGGTAAGGTAGTTATGTCATAGACGATTGAATATGCACATGCATGCATCATGTGTGGTCGTACAAACTTAAATTCTGCACAGGTGGTGAATGGTGAGCGAAGATAAACTTCACTTAAGATCTGATGAAGCCATAAAGTGGGTGAAAAACGAATATGGGGCTTAGGTTCCCCTTAATACTAGTCATGAGTGTGCCAAGATTACAACGTCACATGGTTGAAAAAGTACAACAGTGACACCAAGCGGGGTTTTGAAAACAGGTCTGGTACCCAGTTCGAGCTCTATGCAGAAATTTACAACTCGGGAAGGGGGTGCTTCTAGTATATCCTTCGACAAAACATCAGAAAAATTGTTCACCATTGATACTGCATACAAGAACTTCTCTTCCTTTTTTTGTATCTACGTACTAACCAATATTACCTAGACTCATTGCTGGACCCTTAAACTAAAAACTAGTTCTTGATGGTGACGAGAATACTACTTCCTTTTTATGACAGCCTATGACAGCCTATGCTAGCAAGGTTCTCGGCCAACCAATTCATTTCTAGAATAACTTCAAAATCCATCATACTAACAACTTGTCTAGCTATTACTACTTGTCTAGCTTTCACTCTATCCATAGCAACTAAGTCTACACCTACTTGGGTACTAACAAATAACACATACAATAAGAGTTCTAACTCAAACCTAGCCTGACTATTAAACAATATAGATATAAATGAATTCGTAGACCCTTAATCAAATAAAGTTAGGGTAAAATGTCCTCAGACAAATAATGTACTTGTCACCACTGTGTTAGAGTTTCCAGCGTCTCTATTAGTGAAAGTGTTGCTTGGGAACGGGTCTGTATAGGTCTTCCTATACTATTTGGGCCTCGTGTTGAGTTAGCCGAGTTTTTAGTGTTCTTTTCTTGACAGTTCATAGCCATGTGATCCTCTTGGCCGTACCTGAAGCATGCTTTAGCCTGGACTAGGCACCATCTCCAATGCCTCCTTCCACACTCGCTAGATCGAGGTCTCTCGTCTCCTCTGACTCCCTATTGACCCGAATGCTCATCGTGCCCTAGGTCCCTATGGTCACCATTTTTTGCATCATGACTTGAATGACTCTCACATCAAAGTTACTGTGGGGTCCACTCCATTCATAGGCGCCATAGGAGGTGACACTACTACTTTTGTTCGAGTCATAGATCCCTCACGAGCTGGACTTTTTCTACTTGCCTCGTCCTCTTGCAAGGTGTTGTCCTCCTCTACATCCTCTTCTACGTCCTATAGGTGACATGATCTAGAACAAACACACAATACTCCAAGTTTATAACCCTCATGAACATACTATACATAACATTATATCACACATATAACTCAAACACACAATACTCCAAGTTTATAACCCTCGTGAACATACTATACATAACATTATATCACACATATAACTCAATTATCAATAACATTCGACATAATCATTTATTATCTTTCCTATGACATACCTGATGGCGATGGAGCATTAGTGGTAAGGTCATGGAATATGTTTAGCCTACCTAATAGGCTAGTCAATAGAATCTATAGCCTTCAAGCTCTCATACCAACTATAATAACTCTATTTTTCTACTACAATAAAGTCGTTACTAAATGCATGACACAATTATTAAATTCAAAAACATTCATTAAAAATAATTCAAGAATGATGTCATGAGCTTAAACATTCGTAGTAAAATTTTTAAAACGACGAAGAAAACAATAAAGAAAAAAATAAATAACAAGACATTTGAAACAGGTAAGAAAAATAAAACAATGTCGTGATCTATCCTGAGGGCTACAAAATACACAAAATGTAACTATTGTAGCACCGCTTCTATGTCTTTCATCGTGATGCCATCATCTGTATATGATTTCCTTACCTTTACCTGAAAAATAAGAGTAGCAAATGTCTTGAGTATTAACAACCAACCATTGTTACACTATTACATATATCTCAACATAAATATTACACGAAAAAATAAAATAACACATATATGAAACCAAAGAAATCCTATTCATATGGTTTAAAGAAGTCCTATTAATTCTATCCCGATATGCTTGTGAATTGTTAATTATTGGTCATTGTTCGAAGATCTCCTATTGAAAGTCAAAGTGTTGTTGATGTAATTCTTCCTCGTCAATTTCCTCGTCCTCTTTGACAACAAGTTTTGTTCAAATTCGTTCGAATACGATCACTTATTCGAAAATCTATGTGCCACAAAGAAGAAAGAAAATACCAAATGATTGAAAATGGAAGTTCACTTACAAGATAAATTTTTTTGTTTTTTACCTTTGTGAAATATGAAAGCCGAATTGATACGGAACTGTTATTTATTATCTTTTTCATATTATTAAAATTTCACTTAATGGATAAATTTGTAAAATCACGTCTATCGTTGTTGTCACATTTTAGACTTGAGAAATCTCACCCAACCTTCATATAACAATAAAGAAAATTTTATTTGATGGGTAAGATTTGGGGCAAAGTAGAAGAAGACTACACAACAATGTGGTATTTGCTACATACTCTTCAATTCAAAAGAAAGTCGGGATTGATAGATGTCAAATTTAATTTGAATCCTAATCCTTGTCCTAGACGTTATGACCATATCATAGGGGATGCAAGGGAATGTCAAAGCAATTATTGACTAAATATGGGTTCCAAAGCCTAATCCCAATCATGGACATAGGTTGTACTAGGTTAAGGATGTTAGTATTGACAACATGACCTGGTAGTCTACCAATGGGAAATTTCTAGTTAAGACTAGTCCTATGTCTTGTGGTGAAAAAGGAAGTGGATAGCCTCATAGGATCTAATCTCCTTAAAAACGCCTTGAGAAGTATGAAAGACCACATAAGTACATAAGTCAAGAATTAGGCAACAAACTAATTAAAGCCTCAAAACTTAGACCCTTGTAATACAACCCATATTCCTATTTTAGGCCATTGATTGGAAGGTGACTCAACCATGGGAGTGGTGGGGGAGGAGATGACCATAGAGACAAACTTAAGTTCAAGAGTCTCCTCAAATTTTGTATAAACACTTTTGTCCCGATCTTGTCTTTTGTGCTTAGTTCCCTCTTTCGTATTTAAACTTAATCTCTATTTTGTATAGTCTAAATATGTATTATATGTACATTTGTCCCAATGTGGGACAACTTCCTCCTTTTGTTTTGATTTTTTTTTTTGTTACTATTAATCTCCTCCTAAAGTTTTATTGAATCTCCTCCGTAAAATCTTCTTAGCTAAGAGTCAATATAAAATCAAGGAAATAAAATCGCTCAAGTGATTCGAGGAATAGAGTTTCAGAGAGAATTCCACATCAGAGAAGTGTGGGGAACATTTTAACTCAGTCCAACGGTTATATTTATAAATATATTAAGTGAATTTCATCCAATAATATATTTGAATATATAATATATTAGGATATGATATATTATTCAAATTATATTTAAATGTTATAAGATATCTCATATATCTTTAACTATCTATCTTTCTCACCTGTCAATACCCATCATGACTTTTGTGATTCCCTTTATCTCCCATGATGTGTCTTGCCTTCTGTTCCACAATTATCACGATGAAGATTCCTCCTGTGAACGATTATAATTACTTCCTCGTTGAGGCTGACTTAGAGAGGAAGAGGTTTGAGTCGTCTGTTGAGATTCGCGGCGAGTAAGTTTTCCTTCTCTTTGTCATTCTCTATCTATCTCTTACTCCCACGGTGGTGTGTATTACTAGCAAAAAAGGGAGTGAAAATAGTTGCGTGAATGAGGGGTATGAGACGTAGGTTTTAAGGGAATGTGGGGATAGTTACTAACGCAAAACTCACCTCACCAAAAATTTTCGGCGAGTTTTGAAAACTTCTTCCCTTTTTTTTTTAAACAGGACCATTATAGGATATATTGGGCAGTGTAATCCAACTAAACTATTAGTCACACAATCCTAAATGACCTAGGCCTTGCTCAATAGTATTGGTATTAAAGTGGAATGG
>NW_019272931.1:0-9544 GCF_002738345.1 Cucurbita maxima
TTCGAGATGATAGTCGAGAATATTTCATGTCATTGCTATCAACACAATCAAAACTTCACAAAAACAATAAAGCACTGAGTTGAGAAGCTTACGGATGATATGAATACGATAAAACTGATATAATTTAAAAGTAAAACTAAATTTCGTTGAGAAGCTTACGGATGATATGAATACGATAAAACTGATATAATTTAAAAGTAAAACTAAATTTCCATTATAATTTTAAAAAAATTAATTTATTGAAATGGGTGAGTATTGTTTTATTTTTAATTATTATTTCTTTTTGAAATTTAATAGATGAATTAGCGAAGGGTAGAAAATGCAATATTTAAGTTAAATTTATGGTGGCGTGTAATTAAAGTTTAAAGATTAAATTTGATATAATAAAATTTATTTTTTCTCAAAAAATTAATTATTTGTTAATCTTTTAAAACCAGACAAAACTACGTCGTATGCAGGACCCGGCAAACGCCGTTCATCTGTTCAATAATAACGAACATGGCGGCGAAGTCGGGTAATCGAAGGCCAATGGCTTTCATCTCTCTCCTTCCGCCCTCCATTTCCTTTGAAATCGTCAACCGATCCGCCCTTCTTTCATTCTATGTCAAGCAATTCTGTCCGGAATTGGAGCTGATCCAACCAATGAATCACAAATCTCTCCCACATTTGGATTCACACCACCAAATCCGACACTATTTCATGTATAAATTTGGTTTTTTTCTTCATCAATCACAGACCTCAATCCTCCCCCTCGTATCTGATCTTGTCTGGAAGATCGAGGCTTCGGAGGGCTTGAGGTTTCCATTGCACTACTTTTTCTTCGTTTCTGGTGTGATTTTTCTGTTTTCTTCTTCTTTTCCGGAAGTTCTTCCGTCTCGGATTGAGTCCATCTTGTAAAACACTCATTCCTTCATAAAATGGCTTTCACTGGAACATTGGATAAATGCAAGGCTTGTAATAAGACTGTTTATGTCGTCGATTTGTTGTCTCTTGAAGGCAATCCTTACCATAAGAATTGCTTCAGATGCAGCCACTGCAAAGGCACCCTTTCGGTTAGTCTCGGTTTTACATTTTCAAATTTTAACATCACCTTCTCGTGTTAGATCGTTCGATAATGGCAGATTTTACCCTAATTGTTTGATTATGATGACAGATGACCAGCCACTCGTGGATGGACGGCGTCCTGTATTGCAAGCCTCATTTCGATCAACTCTTTAAGGAATCTGGAAATTTCGCGAACTTTCAATGTAGTATAACCTTTATTTCCCTCTTTGTCTCTTCCTTTTTTCTTTTCATATGTTCCTGACATTCTCGTTTCATTGTTCAACAGCCAAGTCTGATAAGAAACCTGAACTGGTATGCTCCCATTGTGTTCTTTTTTCCTTGGATTTAAAACAAGTGACTGTCATAATCTCACTGACTTGTGAATTAGATATTAGATTGAATGTATGAGAATAATGTGGATCAAAGTTTGCTTAGCTTGCTGACCTGAAATAGAATGACGGGCCTAGGCATTCTGGTTTTGTTTCTAATTTTCTAAAGTTTTCAAGCGGTCAAGAGCAAATTTGATTGGACGTGCCATTAGGGCTTTCTAACGTTCTATACTAAACTTAAGCTATCACTCAATCAGCCATTAGCCACTTTTGTTTCTAACATTTACCCCGAAAAAAAAAAGAGTTTTGAAACTTCAGCCTTGTGATTTTCATGAAAATGCTGTAATATTTATGTTATATTACGACTTTCACAATCTTTGACAGACAAGGACCAACAGCAAACTCTCCGCCATGTTCTGTGGGACTCAAGATAGATGTGCTGCTTGCAGTAAAGTAGTTTATCCATTAGAAAAGGTCCGTAGTTCTTCCCCTTTTCTTCTTTACAACACATATTTTTCTCAAAATTGTTAAAGAAAAACTCTGCTGGGCTTAACAGATCAGTCTTGAGGGGGAATGCTACCACAAGAACTGCTTCAGATGTGCTCATGGTGGATGCAATTTGACACACTCTTCTTATGCTGCTCTTGATGGTGTCCTGTACTGCAAACACCATTTTGCTCAGCTCTTCATGGTCAAGGGCAACTATACCCATGTTCTTCAAGCTGCTGCAAACAAGAAAGCCACCATGACCCCGGCCGAACATGCCGAAAAAGATGGCAAGCCTCAGCCTGATTCCGAGGACGGCGCAGTTGAGCAATCTTAAAATGCTTCTTCTGCTCTTCCAGACTTTGAGAATTCATCTCTTATGAAAAAAAAAAAAAAGTATTCTTCTGTGGAAACATTTGTTTTTGTTCTTAATTCACATTCATTGGAATGGAAACATTTGTTTTTGTTATCATTCACATTTATTTCCAATTTATACTATGTTCTGCTGTACTTTCAAATATCACCTAATAAGTTCGAGAATTTTTGTTCTATGTTGAAGCTCGGTTCTTATGATTGAGGTTTGTGTTCCATCCTTGCAGAGGTAGAGAATCCATTGCTATGCTAATGGAAGTTTTGGGGAAGATAGAAGGTGGGCTTACTACTTAGATGCTTTCCACAGTTATCTGCTTTACACTTGGCTATCTAACGTTTACCGTTGGTATGATAATTGATACACGAGCAATTATCTAGAGCATTATGGCCATGTTTTTTTTCCCAAGTTGTGCATATTCCCAAACAAGATTCTTTGAACCAAATTTGTCCCATTAGCACTATTGGATATACACCATTTTGGCTTCATGGGCGATTGTGATTGCAGTCTTTATAAGTCCATATCATATTGATGTCAAAATAATATCTATTCGATACAATTTAATTCGGATCACTCAATTTCTTAATATGCCATTATTAAACTAAAAAAATCCTAGAAAAACATGTAGCCGTATGATTTGAAAATCTTATATACAGTTCATTTCCCTTATGTCATACACGTGCTACAATAGCTGAGACATAGGGTTGTCATCTCGGGAGGGCGAGCAAACTCCAAAAATCCGTCCTCAATTCGAATTGTAGGCTGCAACTTACCTAAGCCATAATTGTTGGTAATCACATACGGTGGTGAATTCGTTCCCGGGCTTCGTACATACCGCCCATCATAGAAACTAGTCATTCCCGAAGTTGGCAAGTTTCCCATCACACACAACATCTAGTCTAGTTTCCCAGACCGCCCCACCTCTTAATTATAATATATTAAAAAATTATTTATGCATATATTTTTATAAATCGAACTATATGGAATAAGAATATATTCACATTTTAAAAAAAATTAAATAATCTATTTGATATAACTTTAAAAATTAAAGTTAGAAATAAAATATTAAAAAATCTAAAGGAAAAAAAAATTGTAATTCTTATAATTTTTTAGTTGAGTTGTTTGAGTGATTTTTAGAATTTTTATTTTTAGTAAAATTAAAATGTTTAAATAATAAAAATATTAAACATAAATTTAAATAAAAATATTAAACATAAATTTAAATAAAAATAATAAATAAATAAATAGGTTTTTTTTTCAACATTGTTTATTTGTCGGTTGTATTTCACGCGCTTCAATAGCGCGTGATCAAGCGCCTTTTTAATTCGGAATATCTCACTCCTTCAACAGATCGACAATGAGGCCATCGACCAACGAAGGGCCATTTCGGTAAAATCGCGAGAAATATCAAAGAGCAGTTAGTGGCGTTCTCGGCCAGAATTTTTCATTTCCTACCGTCCAAACAACACGAAACGCAAATTCACTACAAAATTTTCTCCCTCATTTGTTCTTAATCTTCCATTTTTTTTATTTTTGCCACACCTGGTTCAGGACTGTGATTGCCGGAGCTTTGTTTTCCCTCCAACTCTCTGCCGCAGACATCTCTCCATTGTTTTATCAGCCTCCAGCATCGGTTTGTTCATTTTATGTATAGAATTATAGTTTAATATGTCTGAATAGTATGTTTTGTGGTATAAATGTTTCGTGAATGTATATTTGTAGCTCGTATTTATTGCTTTTATTATTGTTTTCATTTTTTATAATCTGCCAGCTGCGGTTTGGATTTGATTGCATTGCTATGTAGTTTAGTGCTCAGTGTGAGTAGTTATATTTGTTTTTGATTGATTTGTTTGAATTGAATGCACGAGGGACTGATCTGATGAGTGGAATTATGTTCATGTTTACGAGTTAACGTGCATGGTTATGGTTTTCGGATTGTGGCAGGGTCTGGTTGATGGTTTGTATCTGTGTTTTTCTGAGCGGTTCTTGATTTTGTTTGACTAGGTGTTTGAATGATTGGCAACCTTGTTACGAGTATGTAATTGAATACTGGGTTTTTTGAAGGGCTTGTCTCATATTCCTGGAACCATGGATTTATCTTGTAATATTTGGAAGCAAAATGTGTTATCTGGTAGTGAAAAAGCATATTGCAAGACGTTGGACCAGTTTGGTCCCAGCTATGTGCTTAGAAGTAGAATTATTGATGCCAAGTTGACTGGAGGTTCAAGGGTAATTTATAAAGTGTCGAAGAAAAGAAACAGAATTGTAGCTGCGAGCAATTCCAATCATTTGAGTCTGGTTTGTGCTAGCAAGTATGATGGTGCCTTGCAAATTTGTAAGCACAAAAGATTCTTGAATTGTAACAAAACATTTGGAAGAAGGATGGGCATGGTTTATTCAGAGTGTCAAAGCAATGATTCTTTATCATTTATTGATGGAAATGGCAGAAATTTGGAATATGTGGGTACTGGTGATGGAGGATCCAGTTCTGAGCATACTGATGGTTTAGGGTCAGCTGGTTCCAGAGAAGCTGGTGGAGAAGCAGGAGCTGTAGAAACGGATGCACTGACTGTGGATGAGCTTAGAGAATTGCTGCAAAAGGCTATGACAGAATTGGAAGTTGCGAGACTTAACAGTACCATGTTTGAGGAAAAAGCCCAAAAAATATCAGAAGCAGCAATAGCTTTGCAAGATGAAGCGGCCAATGCTTGGAATGATGTGAACTCTGCTCTTGATTCTGTACAACAGACAGTGAATGAAGAATATGCTGCCAAAGAATCTGTTCAAAAAGCAACCATGGCACTTTCATTAGCAGAGGCAAGGCTTCAGGTGGCAATAGAGTCATTGGAGCTGGCAAAAGGAGGAAACGATTCTCCTGAAACATCAACAGAAAGTGAGGGGGAGATTGATGGCAAGGAAAATCAAGAAGTGTTGTTAGTTGCTCAGGAGGACATCAAAGAATGCTGTGTTAATTTGGAAACTTGTGATGCGGAATTGAAGCGCTTACAGAGTAAAAAGGAGGAGTTACAGAAGGAAGTGGACAGGCTGACTGAGTTAGCTGAAAAAGAACAATTGATTGCGTTGAAAGCTGAAGAAGAAGTGTCAAATATAATGCTTTTGGCTGAGCAAGCTGTTGCTTTGGAACTTGAGGCTGCCCAAAGGGTCAGTGATGCTGAAATAGTTTTACAGAGAGTGGAGAAATCTATATCAAATTCTTTTGTTGACACTTCGGAAACCACACAGGGGTCAAATATTATTGAAGAAGTTGCTAACGAGGACAATAAGGCAGTTCTCGAAATTTCTGGTGATATTGCTGTTGAAATGGATAGAGATTTGCCACTTATTGGTGATTCCTTAGTTATCAAATCTCTTCCAGGTAGCTTTTCAGATTCTGAAGACTCTGATCAACCGTATGACTTAAGTGATAGTGAGAATGGAAAATTGAATTTAGATTCCTTAAAGGAGGTAGAATCTGGAGCAGAGAAGTCTATTTTGAGTCCAGCAAAAAAGCAGGAAACACAGAAGGATTTGACCAGAGAAGGCTCATCTTTAAATTCCCCCAAGGCTTTATTGAAAAAATCTTCTCGCTTTTTCTCAGCATCATTCTTTTCCTTTTCGGCTGATGGGGAAGAGTTCACTCCAGCATTTGTCTTCCAGGGTCTCCTGGATTCCACGAAAAAGCAATTGCCAAAGCTTATTGTTGGAGTAGTACTGTTAGGAGCAGGGTATGCACCAACATATTCTTTATCGTTTCTTCATTTGTGTCTAGAACAGTATGAAGGCCCATAAAGTTAGTTCTTGCAAGTATATTGCTAATTGCTCAGTTTAGCAAGCGTATTTCATCTTCCTGATGAAGGTATTGCACCAGTATTCTCCTTCCCCAGGAATCTTAGAAAGAAGAGATTTTTACGTCCGGTTTGTATATCTTACTATAACAGTAGCTGACACCTCAACCAAAGTAAATAAATAAGTAATAGGTTCTTGAAAATTGCTGCCATGTGGAAAGCACACTAGCTTCATAAGTATGAAATGTATCTATTGGTATATTAGTTCCCCTTGTGGACAATGCTATGCACTTTTGTCTTGTTGTTTTGTACAGAGAATAGATTGCTTCATATAGTCACTAGATGTTGAAATTCATCACAGGATCAGTATCTTTGCAAATCGAGCAGAAAGGAATTCTCATATGTTTCAAAAGCCTGATGTTGTCACCACTAGCACTGATGAAGTTTCCTGGAATACAAGACCTTTATTTCAACAATTAAGTAAACTTCCTCAAAAAGTGAAAAAGTTAATTTCAAAGATTCCGCATCAAGAGGCATGTACTCATTGATCCCTTTCAGAGTTGAGATTTTTGGTTGTAACTCTTATTGTTGTCATCAATCACAACATTTCAGGTGAATGAAGAGGAGGCTTCACTGTTAGACATGTTATGGCTGTTGCTTGCTAGTGTTATATTTGTGCCAACATTTCAGAAACTTCCTGGAGGTGAATGAATTTTACATGCATTTCTGGATTGATTTGAGTTTCCTACTTGCTTGCTATTTTCTTTCTAAATGTCCTTTGGTTGATTCCTTCAAAGTTCTTGGCTTCATGAATATCAATGTCAAGAGAAGACTTAAAACTTCTACTTGTCAGTATTTCACTCAGCTTTTATGTGGTCTACTATGATTTTGTGACATCAACTTCTAGTGTTTCATTAGTAAAATGAAATAACTACTTGTGCAGATTAAGATAGAGCTAGGTTTGTAGATTTCATATTCTCTTTACTGGAGTTATAGTCTAGAAATGTTGCTACCAACAGTTTATTTTATCCAATATGATAAATTGCGGAGATGTATTTGGGTTAGTTTATGTAAGGCTTTTTGGACAAGTTTATATAAGTATTTGTCTCTATATTTTCAACCGGTGTATTTTATCCAATATGCTGTGTAGGAAGTCCTGTCCTTGGGTACTTGGCTGCTGGAATTTTAATTGGGCCATATGGTTTCTCCATAATCCGTCATGTGCATGGAACAAAAGCAATTGCTGAATTTGGAGTTGTTTTTCTCCTGTTCAACATTGGCCTGGAGGTGATCCTTTTAATTGAGTTGATTTTGTTTTTACTCCTTTATTTTATTTGCGTTATACTTTTAGAAGGTTAAACCTAAGTTACTGTTTTTCAGTTATCAGTTGAGAGGCTAAGTTCCATGAAGAAATATGTTTTTGGGTTAGGGTCTGCACAGGTGATTGTGAAATTCCACTCTTTACTGTGTGGGGCCAAGTCTACCCTTTCTCTAGTCTGTAAGTGATGTACCTTAGGTAATTAACCCTATTCAGAAATGCAGGTTTTGGTTACAGCTGTGGTGGTTGGCTTGATTGCTCATATTGTCTGTGGGCAGCCTGGCCCAGCTGCAATTGTCATTGGAAATGGTTTAGCTTTGTCATCCACTGCTGTTGTCCTTCAGGTGTGATCACGGATAAGTATTTTCTTCCAAAATTGTAGCGTTTTCTTTTATTGTGCTATAAGATTCTCACTAAATGGATAATAAATTTTTATGTTCTGTAAACTCCCATACTGCTATAGTTTTTTGACGGAGTTGTGCCTGAAACTAACTTCGACTCCTTTAGTACTTTTATCTGAATCTATGCACAAGGGAAAATATTCTTCCCTGTGGTGGTTGCCTTGGTTGCTCAAGTATGCTTGTCTTTCTTTGTTAATGCCGTGCAATTTTCCATTATTTGACTTTTTCTTGGCTGCCAGTGGTAATTGCGATGACTTTGTATCTCAAATATTGAAGATAAGGAAGGAAAGGGCAACGACCAATTTTTGTGATCCCAATATGCTTGAACTTCTCAGTGTTAAAAAAAAAAAAAAAAAAATCCCTGAATTTTCTCACTCACAGAATACAAACAATTATTATTATATTTGCTAATTTGATGCTGTTGCATGCTTTCAACATGTTTTTTATAATAAACAATCTTTGTCTCATACTTTTGAATTGGAATCCGTTCTTGTAGCTACTGTCGGATTCCCTTTCAGACTTATTTTTTTCCATATGTCCTTGTCATTTTTTTAATTCTTCTCGACCAAAACTTGGTTTCTAAAAAAAAAAAAAAAAGGAAAAAAAAAAAGAGTTGTTTCATGAAATAGTCTAGTCATGGTATTCTTGTAAAATAAAAAAAATTAAGTTTTCATAATTTCCGCCCCCCTGCATATGAGCTTCTTATACAGATTAAAAGCTCATGTGAATTAACAAAATCTCAGCGTTCTTTGATGTACATGGTCCAGTCACTTGTTTTCTCAAAAGTATTCTATTTTTAACATATCTAATTACTTCTTGGGCTCTTTGTTATCCTAAATCACCATTTGATCTTGACTTATGGCTGATTTATGCATCCCCTCTACAGAATTTAGCCAAATATTAACTTTCTTTTTTATTGATATTGTAGGCTATATAAACTTATAAGCCTACATGACACTTTTTGGATGATATCAGCTTCGTCCATGGTTTCTTTTTGCAGGTGTTGCAAGAGCGAGGTGAGAGCACTTCGCGGCATGGGCGAGCCACATTTTCTGTCTTACTATTCCAGGTATCTTGATTATTTCAATTGTATTAATATTCTTTTATTTCATGTAATATCGATGCTGGATGATTTTACATGGACAACCTATTTGTCTGAATATGATCCTTACAGTTACAGACACAAGCACCTACTCTCATCTTGCATTTTAATTTCCTTGTGGTCAAACCTACATGAACTTCTTCTGAAGTGTGAATTTTGAATTGACTGCATAATATGCAACGAGAGTCTCTATCTTGTCTTTTTTATTTTGGGGGGTCTATGGTCCTATGTTGAATTAACTGGCCTACTTCTGTTGCTGTCGTTGACGTGAAAAATTTGTAATATTGAATGTCCTCTGTGACAGTGCTCCCGTGGCTAGTTTCTGTCTTTTTGGAAATATAAAATGTTAAATAAGAATATTTTGGTTTACCGTTGCTCTGGCTTCAAGTTAACTTTCTTTCCCTCCGTTTCCAGGATTTGGCTGTTGTGGTTTTGCTGATTCTCATACCTCTAATTTCACCTAATTCATCCAAAGGAGGGGTAAGAACTTCTAATACGTTGTCTTATCCAGTGCATGGCTATGACAGTTAATTGACAGTCTTATTACGCAGTGACAGAGTTCAAATTTAACACTCCCTTGGCACTCTCCGTTTTTCATTTATTACGAGCATAGTGTTGGATATCTGTTTTGTAGACTGTTACTGAAATAGTGTACTATAAACCACAAGTGTTGGAACAAAAAAAAAAAAAAAAAAAAAAAAAAAAAAAA
>NW_019272932.1:0-9532 GCF_002738345.1 Cucurbita maxima
AACCATAATCCAGGATGTTTTCACCACCTGCTAAAAAAACTGAGTAGCGTTGGACGTTTTTCGAAACTCTTGTGTGGAATGTTTAGTATTGATGATTTAGAATAGAATGTCGAATAAACGGAGTGTGGAAAAACAGTAAAAGAGTGCTTAAAATCGAAGCCCTATTTTGTGAACCATAATCCAGGACGTTTTCACCATCTGCTAAAATAACTTAGTAGCGGTCGACGTTTTCCGAAATTCCTTTTGGGAGCGATCGAGCGTAATGATTTAGAATAGAATTTGGAAGAAACGGAGTGCATAAAACAGTAAAAGAGTTCCTAAAATCGATTCCCTAACCTTGGACGTTACAAGTACGTGCTAAAAAAACTGCGTCACGGTCGACGTTTCTTGAAACTTTTGTGTGGAATGTTTAGTATTGATTATTTAGAATAGAATGTCGAATAAACGGAGTGTGGAAAAACAGTAAAAGAGTGCTTAAAATCGAAGCCCTATTTTGTGAACCATAATCCAGGACGTTTTCACCACCTGCTAAAAAAACTGAGTAACGTTGGACGTTTTTCGAAACTTTTGTGTGGAATGTTTAATATTGATGATTTAGAATAGAATGTCGAATAAACGGAGTGTGGAAAAACAGTAAAAGAGTGCTTAAAATCGAAGCCCTATTTTGTGAACCATAATCCAGGACGTTTTCACCATCTGCTAAAATAACTTAGTAGCGGTCGACGTTTTCCGAAATTCCTTTTGGGAGCGATCGAGCATAATGATTTAGAATAGAATTTGGAAGAAACGGAGTGCATAAAACAGTAAAAGAGTGCCTAAAATCGATTCCCTAACCTTGGACGTTACAAGTACGTGCTAAAAAAACTTCGTCACGGTCGACGTTTCTTGAAACTTTTGTGTGGAATGTTTAGTATTGATTACTTAGAATAGAATGTCGAATAAACGGAGTGTGGAAAAACTGTAAAAGAGTGCTTAAAATCGAAGCCCTATTTTGTAGAATGTCGAATAAACGGAGTGTGGAAAAACTGTAAAAGAGTGCTTAAAATCGAAGCCCTATTTTGTGAACCATAAACCAGAACGTTTTCACCACCTGCTAAAAAAACTGAGTAGCGTTGGACGTTTTTCGAAATTCCTTTTGGGAGTGATCGAGCATAAGGATCTATAATAGAATTTGGAAGAAACGGAGTGCATAAAACAGTAAAAGAGTGCTTAAAATCGATTCCCTAACCTTGGACGTTACAAGTACGTGCTAAAAAAACCGCGTCATGGTCGACGTTTCTCGAAACTTTTGTGTGGAATGTTTAGTATTGATGGTTTAGAGTAGAATGCCGAATAAACGGAGTGTGGAAAAACAGTAAAAGAGTGCTTAAAATCGAAGCCCTATTTTGTGAACCATAATCCAGGACGTTTTCACCTTCTGCTAAAAATAGTGAGTAGCGGTCGACGTTTTTCGAAATTCCTTTTGGGAGTGATCGAGCATAATGATCTATAATAGAATTTGGAAGAAACGGAGTGCATAAAACAGTAAAAGAGTGCTTAAAATCGATTCCCTAACCTTGGACGTTACAAGTACGTGCTAAAAAAACCGCGTCATGGTCGACGTTTCTCGAAACATTTGTGTGCAATGTTTAGTATTGATGATTTTGAATAGAATGTCGACTAGACGGAGTGTGCAAAAAGAGTAAAAGAGTGCGTAAAATCGAAGCCCTATTTTGTGAACCATAATCCAGGACGTTTTCACCACCTGCTAAAAAAACTGAGTAGCGGTCGACGTTTTTCGAAATTCCTTTTGGGAGTGATCGAGCATAATGATTTAGAATAGAATTTGGAAGAAACGGAGTGCATAAAACAGTAAAAGAGTGCTTAAAATCGATTCCCTAACCTTGGACGTTACAAGTACGTGCTAAAAAAACCGCGTCACGGTCGACGTTTCTCGAAACTTTTGTGTGGAATGTTTAGTATTGATGATTTAGAATAGAATGTCGAATAAACGGAGTGTGGAAAAACAGTAAAAGAGTGCTTAAAATCGAAGCCCTATTTTGTGAACCATAATCCAGGACGTTTTCACCACCTGCTAAAAAAACTGAGTAGCGGTCGGCGTTTTCCGAAATTCCTGTTGGTAGTGATCGAGAATAAAGATTTAGAATAGAATTTGGAAGAAACGGAGTGCATAAAACAGTAAAAGAGTGCTTAAAATCGATTCCCTAACCTTGGACGTTACAAGTACGTGCTAAAAAAACCGCGTCACGGTCGACGTTTCTCGAAACTTTTGTGTGGAATGTTTAGTATTGATGATTTAGAATAGAATGTCGAATAAACGGAGTGTGGAAAAACAGTAAAAGAGTGCTTAAAATCGAAGCCATATTTTGTGAACCATAATCCAGGACGTTTTCACCACCAGCTGAAAAAATTTAGTAGCGGTCGACGTTTTTCGAAATTCCTTTTGGGAGTGATCGAGCATAATGATTTAGAATAGAATTTAGAAGAAACGGAGTGCATAAAACAGTAAAAGAGTGCTTAAAATCGATTCCCTAACCTTGGACGTTACAAGTACGTGCTAAAAAATCCGCGTCACGATCGACGTTTCTCGAAACTTTTGTGTGGAATGTTTATTATTGATGATTTAGAATAGAATGTCGAATAAACGGAGTGTGGAAAAACAGTAAAAGAGTGCTTAAAATCGAAGCCCTATTTTGTGAACCATAATCCAGGACGTTTTAACCACCTGCTAAAAAAAGTGAGTAGCGGTCGGCGTTTTTCGAAATTCCTGTTGGGAGTGATCGAGCATAATGATTTATTATAGAATTTGGAAGAAACGGAGTGCATAAAACAGTAAAAGAGTGCTTAAAATCGATTCCCTAACCTTGGAAGTTACAAGTACGTGCTAAAAAAACCGCGTCACGGTCGACGTTTCTCGAAACATTTGTGTGCAATGTTTCGTATTGATGATTTAGAATAGAATGTCGAATAGACGGAGTGTGGAAAAACAGTAAAAGAGTACCTAAAATCGAAGCCCTATTTTGTGAACCATAATCCAGGACGTTTTCACCACCTGCTAAGAAAAGTGAGTAGCGGTCGACGTTTTTCGAAATTCCTTTTGGGAGTGATCGAGCATAATGATTTAGAATAGAATTTGGAAGAAACGGAGTGCATAAAACAGTAAAAGAGTGCTTAAAATCGATTCCCTAACCTTGGCCGTTACAAGTACGTGCTAAAAAAACCGCGTCACGGTCGACGTTTCTCGAAACTTTTGTGTGGAATGTTTAGTATTAATGATTTAGAATAGAATGTCGAATAGACGGAGTGTGGAAAAACAGTAAAAGAGTGCGTAAAATCGAAGCCCTATTTTGTGAACCATAATCCAGGACGTTTTCACCAAAACAGTAAAAGAGTGCGTAAAATCGAAGCCCTATTTTGTGAACCATAATCCAGGACGTTTTCACCATTTGCTAAAATAACTTAGTAGCGGTCGACGTTTTCCGAAATTCCTTTTGGGAGCGATCGAGCATAATGATTTAGAATAGAATTTGGAAGAAACGGAGTGCATAAAACAGTAAAAGAGTGCTTAAAATCGATTCCCTAACCTTGGACGTTACAAGTACGTGCTAAAAAAACCGCGTCACGGTCGACGTTTCTCGAAACTTTTGTGTGGAATGTTTAGTATTGATTATTTAGAATAGAATGTCGAATAAACGGAGTGTGGAAAAACAGTAAAAGAGTGCTTAAAATCGAAGCCAAATTTTGTGAACCATAATCCAGGATGTTTTAACCACGTGCAAAAAAAACTGAGTAGCGGTCGGCATTTTTCGAAATTCCAGTTGGGAGTGATCGAGCATAATGATTTAGAATAGAATTTGGAAGAAACGGAGTGCATAAAACAGTAAAAGAGTGCCTAAAATCAATTCCCTAACCTTGGACGTTACAAGTACGTGCTAAAAAAACTGCGTCACGGTCGACGTTTCTTGAAACTTTTGTGTGGAATGTTTAGTATTGATGATTTAGAATAGAATGTCGAATAAACGGAGTGTGGAAAAACAGTAAAAGAGTGCTTAAAATCGAAGCCAAATTTTGTGAACCATAATCCAGGATGTTTTAACCACGTGCAAAAAAAACTGAGTAGCGGTCGGCATTTTTCGAAATTCCAGTTGGGAGTGATCGAGCATAATGATTTAGAATAGAATTTGGAAGAAACGGAGTGCATAAAACAGTAAAAGAGTGCTTAAAATCGATTCCCTAACCTTGGACGTTACAAGTACGTGCTAAAAAAACCGCGTCACGGTCGACGTTTCTCGAAACTTTTGTGTGGAATGTTTAGTATTGATGATTTAGAATAGAATGTCGAATAAACGGAGTGTGGAAAAACAGTAAAAGAGTGCGTAAAATCGAAGCCCTATTTTGTGAACCATAATCCAGGAAGTTTTCACCACCTGCTAAAAAAACTGAGTAGCGGTCGACGTTTTTCGAAATTCCTTTTGGGAGCGATCGAGCGTAATGATTTAGAATAGAATTTGGAAGAAACGGAGTGTGGAAAAACAGTAAAAGAGTGCCTAAAATCGATTCCCTAACCTTGGACGTTACAAGTACGTGCTAAAAAAACCGCGTCACGGTCGACGTTTCTCGAAACTTTTGTGTGGAATGTTTAGTATTGATTATTTAGAATAGAATGTCGAATAAACGGAGTGTGGAAAAACAGTAAAAGAGTGCTTAAAATCGAAGCCAAATTTTGTGAACCATAATCCAGGATGTTTTAACCACGTGCAAAAAAAACTGAGTAGCGGTCGGCATTTTTCGAAATTCCAGTTGGGAGTGATCGAGCATAATGATTTAGAATAGAATTTGGAAGAAACGGAGTGCATAAAACAGTAAAAGAGTGCTTAAAATCGATTCCCTAACCTTGGACGTTACAAGTACGTGCTAAAAAAACCGCGTCACGGTCGACGTTTCTCGAAACTTTTGTGTGGAATGTTTAGTATTGATTATTTAGAATAGAATGTCGAATAAACGGAGTGTGGAAAAACAGTAAAAGAGTGCTTAAAATCGAAGCCAAATTTTGTGAACCATAATCCAGGATGTTTTAACCACGTGCAAAAAAAACTGAGTAGCGGTCGGCATTTTTCGAAATTCCAGTTGGGAGTGATCGAGCATAATGATTTAGAATAGAATTTGGAAGAAACGGAGTGCATAAAACAGTAAAAGAGTGCTTAAAATCGATTCCCTAACCTTGGACGTTACAAGTACGTGCTAAAAAAACCGCGTCACGGTCGACGTTTCTCGAAACTTTTGTGTGGAATGTTTAGTATTGATTATTTAGAATAGAATGTCGAATAAACGGAGTGTGGAAAAACAGTAAAAGAGTGCTTAAAATCGAAGCCAAATTTTGTGAACCATAATCCAGGATGTTTTAACCACGTGCAAAAAAAACTGAGTAGCGGTCGGCATTTTTCGAAATTCCAGTTGGGAGTGATCGAGCATAATGATTTAGAATAGAATTTGGAAGAAACGGAGTGCATAAAACAGTAAAAGAGTGCTTAAAATCGATTCCCTAACCTTGGACGTTACAAGTACGTGCTAAAAAAACCGCGTCACGGTCGACGTTTCTCGAAACTTTTGTGTGGAATGTTTAGTATTGATTATTTAGAATAGAATGTCGAATAAACGGAGTGTGGAAAAACAGTAAAAGAGTGCTTAAAATCGAAGCCAAATTTTGTGAACCATAATCCAGGATGTTTTAACCACGTGCAAAAAAAACTGAGTAGCGGTCGGCATTTTTCGAAATTCCAGTTGGGAGTGATCGAGCATAATGATTTAGAATAGAATTTGGAAGAAACGGAGTGCATAAAACAGTAAAAGAGTGCTTAAAATCGATTCCCTAACCTTGGACGTTACAAGTACGTGCTAAAAAAACCGCGTCACGGTCGACGTTTCTCGAAACTTTTGTGTGGAATGTTTAGTATTGATTATTTAGAATAGAATGTCGAATAAACGGAGTGTGGAAAAACAGTAAAAGAGTGCTTAAAATCGAAGCCAAATTTTGTGAACCATAATCCAGGATGTTTTAACCACGTGCAAAAAAAACTGAGTAGCGGTCGGCATTTTTCGAAATTCCAGTTGGGAGTGATCGAGCATAATGATTTAGAATAGAATTTGGAAGAAACGGAGTGCATAAAACAGTAAAAGAGTGCTTAAAATCGATTCCCTAACCTTGGACGTTACAAGTACGTGCTAAAAAAACCGCGTCACGGTCGACGTTTCTCGAAACTTTTGTGTGGAATGTTTAGTATTGATTATTTAGAATAGAATGTCGAATAAACGGAGTGTGGAAAAACAGTAAAAGAGTGCTTAAAATCGAAGCCAAATTTTGTGAACCATAATCCAGGATGTTTTAACCACGTGCAAAAAAAACTGAGTAGCGGTCGGCATTTTTCGAAATTCCAGTTGGGAGTGATCGAGCATAATGATTTAGAATAGAATTTGGAAGAAACGGAGTGCATAAAACAGTAAAAGAGTGCTTAAAATCGATTCCCTAACCTTGGACGTTACAAGTACGTGCTAAAAAAACCGCGTCACGGTCGACGTTTCTCGAAACTTTTGTGTGGAATGTTTAGTATTGATTATTTAGAATAGAATGTCGAATAAACGGAGTGTGGAAAAACAGTAAAAGAGTGCTTAAAATCGAAGCCAAATTTTGTGAACCATAATCCAGGATGTTTTAACCACGTGCAAAAAAAACTGAGTAGCGGTCGGCATTTTTCGAAATTCCAGTTGGGAGTGATCGAGCATAATGATTTAGAATAGAATTTGGAAGAAACGGAGTGCATAAAACAGTAAAAGAGTGCTTAAAATCGATTCCCTAACCTTGGACGTTACAAGTACGTGCTAAAAAAACCGCGTCACGGTCGACGTTTCTCGAAACTTTTGTGTGGAATGTTTAGTATTGATTATTTAGAATAGAATGTCGAATAAACGGAGTGTGGAAAAACAGTAAAAGAGTGCTTAAAATCGAAGCCAAATTTTGTGAACCATAATCCAGGATGTTTTAACCACGTGCAAAAAAAACTGAGTAGCGGTCGGCATTTTTCGAAATTCCAGTTGGGAGTGATCGAGCATAATGATTTAGAATAGAATTTGGAAGAAACGGAGTGCATAAAACAGTAAAAGAGTGCTTAAAATCGATTCCCTAACCTTGGACGTTACAAGTACGTGCTAAAAAAACCGCGTCACGGTCGACGTTTCTCGAAACTTTTGTGTGGAATGTTTAGTATTGATTATTTAGAATAGAATGTCGAATAAACGGAGTGTGGAAAAACAGTAAAAGAGTGCTTAAAATCGAAGCCAAATTTTGTGAACCATAATCCAGGATGTTTTAACCACGTGCAAAAAAAACTGAGTAGCGGTCGGCATTTTTCGAAATTCCAGTTGGGAGTGATCGAGCATAATGATTTAGAATAGAATTTGGAAGAAACGGAGTGCATAAAACAGTAAAAGAGTGCTTAAAATCGATTCCCTAACCTTGGACGTTACAAGTACGTGCTAAAAAAACCGCGTCACGGTCGACGTTTCTCGAAACTTTTGTGTGGAATGTTTAGTATTGATTATTTAGAATAGAATGTCGAATAAACGGAGTGTGGAAAAACAGTAAAAGAGTGCTTAAAATCGAAGCCAAATTTTGTGAACCATAATCCAGGATGTTTTAACCACGTGCAAAAAAAACTGAGTAGCGGTCGGCATTTTTCGAAATTCCAGTTGGGAGTGATCGAGCATAATGATTTAGAATAGAATTTGGAAGAAACGGAGTGCATAAAACAGTAAAAGAGTGCTTAAAATCGATTCCCTAACCTTGGACGTTACAAGTACGTGCTAAAAAAACCGCGTCACGGTCGACGTTTCTCGAAACTTTTGTGTGGAATGTTTAGTATTGATTATTTAGAATAGAATGTCGAATAAACGGAGTGTGGAAAAACAGTAAAAGAGTGCTTAAAATCGAAGCCAAATTTTGTGAACCATAATCCAGGATGTTTTAACCACGTGCAAAAAAAACTGAGTAGCGGTCGGCATTTTTCGAAATTCCAGTTGGGAGTGATCGAGCATAATGATTTAGAATAGAATTTGGAAGAAACGGAGTGCATAAAACAGTAAAAGAGTGCTTAAAATCGATTCCCTAACCTTGGACGTTACAAGTACGTGCTAAAAAAACCGCGTCACGGTCGACGTTTCTCGAAACTTTTGTGTGGAATGTTTAGTATTGATTATTTAGAATAGAATGTCGAATAAACGGAGTGTGGAAAAACAGTAAAAGAGTGCTTAAAATCGAAGCCAAATTTTGTGAACCATAATCCAGGATGTTTTAACCACGTGCAAAAAAAACTGAGTAGCGGTCGGCATTTTTCGAAATTCCAGTTGGGAGTGATCGAGCATAATGATTTAGAATAGAATTTGGAAGAAACGGAGTGCATAAAACAGTAAAAGAGTGCTTAAAATCGATTCCCTAACCTTGGACGTTACAAGTACGTGCTAAAAAAACCGCGTCACGGTCGACGTTTCTCGAAACTTTTGTGTGGAATGTTTAGTATTGATTATTTAGAATAGAATGTCGAATAAACGGAGTGTGGAAAAACAGTAAAAGAGTGCTTAAAATCGAAGCCAAATTTTGTGAACCATAATCCAGGATGTTTTAACCACGTGCAAAAAAAACTGAGTAGCGGTCGGCATTTTTCGAAATTCCAGTTGGGAGTGATCGAGCATAATGATTTAGAATAGAATTTGGAAGAAACGGAGTGCATAAAACAGTAAAAGAGTGCTTAAAATCGATTCCCTAACCTTGGACGTTACAAGTACGTGCTAAAAAAACCGCGTCACGGTCGACGTTTCTCGAAACTTTTGTGTGGAATGTTTAGTATTGATGGTTTAGAGTAGAATGATGAATAAACGGAGTGTGGAAAAACAGTAAAAGAGTCCGTAAAATCGAAGCCCTATTTTGTGAACCATAATCCAGGACGTTTTCACCACCTGCTAAAAAAACTGAGTAGCGGTCGACGTTTTTCGAAATTCCTTTTGGGAGTGATCGAGCATAATTATTTAGAATAGAATTTGGAAGAAACGGAGTGCATAAAACAGTAAAAGAGTGCTTAAAATCGATTCCCTAACCTTGGACGTTACAAGTACGTGCTAAAAAAACCGCGTCACGGTCGACGTTTCTCGAAACTTTTGTGTGGAATGTTTAGTATTGATGGTTTAGAGTAGAATGTCGAATAAACGGTGTGTGGAAAAACAGTAAAAAAGAGTGCTTAAAATCGAAGCCCTATTTTGTGAACCATAATCCAGGACGTTTTCACCTTCTGCTAAAAATAGTGAGTAGCGGTCGACGTTTTTCGAAATTCCTTTTGGGAGTGATCGAGCATAATGATCTATAATAGAATTTGGAAGAAATGGAGTGCATAAAACAGTAAAAGAGTGCTTAAAATCGATTCCCTAACCTTGGACGTTACAAGTACGTGCTAAAAAAACCGCGTCACGGTCGACGTTTCTCGAAACA
>NW_019272933.1:0-9531 GCF_002738345.1 Cucurbita maxima
TCATTCCCCACAAATGTTTTGAAAAACGTCGACCGTGAAGCAATTTTTTAGCACGTACTTCAAACGTCCCAGATTTGGGTTTTCAAATTAGGGTTTGATTTGAAGGACTCTTTTAGTGTTTTGATGCTTTCCGTTTGTTCGAAACTGTATTCTACATCATCACGCCTAATCATTCCCCACAAATGTTTTGAAACACGTCGACCGTGACTCGGTTTTTTAGCACGTACTTCAAACGTCCCAGAATTGGGTTTCTTAAGTAGGGTTCAATTTGAAGCACTCTTTTACTGTTTTGATGCACACCGTTTCTTCGAAATTCTATTCTAAATCATCAAGCCTAATCATTCTCCACCAAACTGTTGAAAAACGTCGACCATGAAGCGATTTTTTTAGCACGTACTTCTAACGTCCCAGATTTTGGTTTTCGAATTAGGGTTCGATTTGAAGGACTCTTTTATTGTTTTGATGCACTCCATTTGTTCGAAATTGTATTTTACATCATCACGCCTAATCATTCCCCACAAAACTTTTTAAAAACGTCAACCGTGACTCGGTTTTTTTAGCACGTACTTCAAACGTCCCAGATTTGGGTTTTCAAATTAGGGTTTGATTTGAAGGATTCTTTTAGTGTTTTGATGCACTCCGTTTGTTCGAAATTGTATTCTATATCATCAAGCCTAGAAGGATTCTTTTAGTGTTTTGATGCACTCCGTTTGTTCGAAATTGTATTCTATATCATCAAGCCTAATCATTCCCCACAAATGTTTTGAAACACGTCGACCGTGACTCGGTTTTTTAGCACGTACTTCAAACGTCTAAGATTGGGGTTTCAGAAGTAGGGTTCAATTTGAAGCACTCTTTTACTGTTTGTACTTCAAACGTCTAAGATTGGGGTTTCAGAAGTAGGGTTCAATTTGAAGCACTCTTTTACTGTTTTGATTCACACTGTTTCTTCGAAATTCTATTCTAAATCATCAAGCCTAATCATTCCCCACTAAACTTTTTAAAAACGTTGACCGTGACTCGGTTTTTTTTAGCACGTACTTCTAACGTCCCAGATTTGGGTTTTCGAATTAGGGTTCGATTTGAAGGACTCTTTTATTGTTTTGATGCACTCCGTTTGTTCGAAATTGTATTCTACATCATCAATCCTAATCATTCCCCACAAATGTTTTGAAACACGTCGACCGTGACTCGGTTTTTTAGCACGTACTTCAAACGTCTAAGATTGGGGTTTCCGAAGTAGGGTTCAATTTGAAGCACTCTTTTACTGTTTTGATGCACACCGTTTCTTCGAAATTCTATTCTAAATCATCAAGCCAAATCATTCCCCACAAAACTTTTTAAAAACGTCGACCGTGACTCTGTTTTTTTAGCACGTACTTCAAACGTCCCAGATTTGGGTTTTCAAATTAGGGTTTGATTTGACGGACTCTTTTATTGTTTTGATGCACTCCATTTGTTCGAATTTGTATTTTACATCATCACGCCTAATCATTCCCCACAAAACTTTTTAAAAACGTCGACCGTGACTCGGTTTTTTTAGCACGTACTTCAAACGTCCCAGATTTGGGTTTTCAAATTAGGGTTTGATTTGAAGGACTCTTTTACTGTTCGTACTTCAAACGTCCCAGATTTGGGTTTTCAAATTAGGGTTTGATTTGAAGGACTCTTTTACTGTTTTGATGCACTCCGTTTGTTCGAAATTGTATTCCACATCATCACGCCTAATCATTCCCCACAAATTTTTTGAAACACGTCGACCGTGACTCAGTTTTTTAGCACGTACTTCAAACGTCCCAGATTTGGGTTTCTTAAGTAGGGTTCAATTTGAAGCACTCTTTTACTGTTTTGATGCACACCGTTTCTTCGAAATTCTATTCTAAATCATCAAGCCTAATCATTCCCCACTAAACATTTTAAAAACGTTGACCGTGACTCGGTTTTTTTTAGCACGTACTTCTAACGTCCCAGATTTGGGTTTTCGAATTAGGGTTTGATTTGAAGGACTCTATTATTGTTTTGATGCACTCCGTTTGTTCGAAATTGTATTCTACATCATCAAGCCTAATCATTCCCCACAAAGGTTTTGAAACACGTCGACCGTGACTCGGTTTTTTAGCACATACTTCAAACGTCGAAGATTGGGGTTTCCGAAGTAGGGTTCAATTTGAAGCACTCGTTTACTGTTTTGATGCACACCGTTTCTTCGAAATTCTATTCTAAATCATCAAGCCTATTCATTCCCCACAAAACTTTTTAAAAACGTCGACCGTGACTCTGTTTTTTTAGCACGTACTTCAAACGTCCCAGATTTGGGTTTTCGAAGTAGGGTTCAATTTGAAGAACTCTTTTACTGTTTTTATGCACTCCGTTTCTTCGAAATTCTATTCTAAATCATCATGGCTAAACATTCCCCATAAAACTTTTTAAAAATGTCGACCGTGAGTCGGTTTTTTTGGCATGTACTTCAAACGTCCCAGATTTGGGTTTTCGAATTAGGGTTCGATTTGAAAGACTCTTTTATTGTTTTGATGCACTCCTTTTGTTCAAAATTGTATTCTACATCATCAAGCCTAATCATTCCTGACAATTGTTTTGATGCACTCCTTTTGTTCAAAATTGTATTCTACATCATCAAGCCTAATCATTCCTGACAAATGTTTTGAAAAACGTCGACCGTGACTCGGTTTTTTAGAACGTACTTCAAACGTCCCAGTTTTGGGTTTCCGAAGTAGGTTTCGATTTGACGGACTCTTTTACTGTTTTGATGCTCTCCGTTTCTTTGAAATTATATTCTAAATCATCAAGTCTAATCATTCCCCACAAAACTTTTTAAAAACGTGGACCGTGACTCGGTTTTTTTAGCACGTACTTCAAACGTCCCAGATTTGGGTTTTCGAATTAGGGTTCGATTTAAAGGACTCTTTTATTGTTTTGATGCTCTCCGTTTGTTCGAAATTGTATTCTACATAATCACGCCTAATCATTCCCCACAAAACTTTTTAAAAACGTCGACCGTGACTCGGTGTTTTAAGCACGTACTTCAAACGTCCTAGATTTGGGTTTCCGAAGTAGGGTTCGATTTGAAGCACTCTTTTAATATTTTATGCAATCCATTTCTTTCAAATTCTATTCTAAATCATCAAGCCTAACCATTCCCCACAAAAGTTTTAAAAAGCGTCGACCGTGACTCGGTTTTTTAGCACGTACTTCAAACGTTCCAGATTGGGGTTTCCGAAGTAGGTTTCAATTTGAAGGACTCTTTTAATGTTTTGATGCTCTCCGTTTCTTTGAAATTCTATTCTTAATCATCATGCCTAATCATTCCCCACAAAACTTTTTAAAAACGTCGACCGTGACTCGGTGTTTTAAGCACGTACTTCAAACGTCCTAGATTTGGGTTTCCGAAGTAGGGTTCGATTTGAAGCACTCTTTTACTATTTTGATGCACACCGTTTCTTCAAAATTCTATTCTAACTCATCAAGCCTAATCATTCCTGACAAATGTTTTGAAAAACGTCGACCGTGACTCGGTGTTTTAAGCACGTACTTCAAACGTCCTAGATTTGGGTTTCCGAAGTAGGGTTCGATTTGAAGGACTCTTTTAATGTTTTGATGCTCTCCGTTTCTTTGAAATTCTATTCTAAATTATCAAGCCTAATCATTCCTGACAAATGTTTTGAAAAACGTCGACCGTGACTCGGTGTTTTAAGCACGTACTTCAAACGTCCTAGATTTGGGTTTCCGAAGTAGGGTTCGATTTGAAGGACTCTTTTAATGTTTTGATGCTCTCCGTTTCTTTGAAATTCTATTCTAAATTATCAAGCCTAATCATTCCTGACAAATGTTTTGAAAAACGTCGACCGTGACTCGGTGTTTTAAGCACGTACTTCAAACGTCCTAGATTTGGGTTTCCGAAGTAGGGTTCGATTTGAAGGACTCTTTTAATGTTTTGATGCTCTCCGTTTCTTTGAAATTCTATTCTAAATTATCAAGCCTAATCATTCCTGACAAATGTTTTGAAAAACGTCGACCGTGACTCGGTGTTTTAAGCACGTACTTCAAACGTCCTAGATTTGGGTTTCCGAAGTAGGGTTCGATTTGAAGGACTCTTTTAATGTTTTGATGCTCTCCGTTTCTTTGAAATTCTATTCTAAATTATCAAGCCTAATCATTCCTGACAAATGTTTTGAAAAACGTCGACCGTGACTCGGTGTTTTAAGCACGTACTTCAAACGTCCTAGATTTGGGTTTCCGAAGTAGGGTTCGATTTGAAGCACTCTTTTAATATTTTATGCAATCCATTTCTTTCAAATTCTATTCTAAATCATCAAGCCTAATCTTTCCCCACAAATGTTTTGAAACACGTCGATCGTGACTCGGTTTTTTAGCACGCACTTCAAACGTCCCAGATTGGGGTTTCCGAAGTAGGTTTCGATTTCAAGGACTCTTTTACTGTTTTGATGCACACCGTTTCTTTGAAATTCTATTCTAAATTATCAAGCCTAATCATTCCCCACTAAACTTTTTAAAAACGTCGACCGTGACTCGGTTTTATAGCACGTACTTCTAACGTCCCAGATTTTGGTTTTCGAATTAGGGTTCGATTTGAAGGACTCTTTTATTGTTTTGATGCACTCCGTTTGTTCGAAATTGTATTCTACATCATCAATCCTAATCATTCCCCACAAATGTATTGAAACACGTCGACCGTGACTCGGTTTTTTAGCACGTACTACAAACATTCCAGATTGGGGTTTCCGAAGTAGGTTTCAATTTGAAGGACTCTTTTAATGTTTTGATGCTCTCCGTTTCTTTGAAATTCTATTCTTAATCATCATGCCTAATCATTCCCCACAAAACTTTTTAAAAACGTCGACCGTGACTCGGTGTTTTAAGCACGTACTTCAAACGTCCTAGATTTGGGTTTCCGAAGTAGGCTTCAATTTGAAGGACTCTTTTAATGTTTTGATGCTCTCCGTTTCTTCCAAATTCTATTCTTAATCATCATGCCTAATCATTCCTCACAAATCTTTCGAAAAACAAAGACCGTGACTCGGTTTTATAGCACGTACTTCTAACGTCCCAGATTTTGGTTTTCGAATTAGGGTTCGATTTGAAGGACTCTTTTAATGTTTTGATGCTCTCCGTTTCTTCCAAATTCTATTCTTAATCATCATGCCTAATCATTCCTCACAAATCTTTCGAAAAACAAAGACCGTGACTCGGTTTTATAGCACGTACTTCTAACGTCCCAGATTTTGGTTTTCGAATTAGGGTTCGATTTGAAGGACTCTTTTAATGTTTTGATGCTCTCCGTTTCTTCCAAATTCTATTCTTAATCATCATGCCTAATCATTCCTCACAAATCTTTCGAAAAACAAAGACCGTGACTCGGTTTTATAGCACGTACTTCTAACGTCCCAGATTTTGGTTTTCGAATTAGGGTTCGATTTGAAGGACTCTTTTAATGTTTTGATGCTCTCCGTTTCTTCCAAATTCTATTCTTAATCATCATGCCTAATCATTCCTCACAAATCTTTCGAAAAACAAAGACCGTGACTCGGTTTTATAGCACGTACTTCTAACGTCCCAGATTTTGGTTTTCGAATTAGGGTTCGATTTGAAGGACTCTTTTAATGTTTTGATGCTCTCCGTTTCTTCCAAATTCTATTCTTAATCATCATGCCTAATCATTCCTCACAAATCTTTCGAAAAACAAAGACCGTGACTCGGTTTTATAGCACGTACTTCTAACGTCCCAGATTTTGGTTTTCGAATTAGGGTTCGATTTGAAGGACTCTTTTAATGTTTTGATGCTCTCCGTTTCTTCCAAATTCTATTCTTAATCATCATGCCTAATCATTCCTCACAAAACTTTTTAAAAACGTCGACCGTGACTCGGTTTTATAGCACGTACTTCTAACGTCCCAGATTTTGGTTTTCGAATTAGGGTTCGATTTGAAGGACTCTTTTATTGTTTTGATGCACTCCGTTTGTCCGAAATTGTATTCTACATCATCAATCCTAATCATTCCCCACAAATGTATTGAAACACGTCGACCGTGACTCGGTTTTTTAGCACGTACTTCAAACGTTCCAGATTGGGGTTTCCGAAGTAGGTTTCAATTTGAAGGACTCTTTTAATGTTTTGATGCTCTCCGTTTCTTTGAAATTCTATTCTTAATCATCATGCCTAATCATTCCCCACAAAACTTTTTAAAAACGTCGACCGTGACTCGGTGTTTTAAGCACGTACTTCAAACGTCCTAGATTTGGGTTTCCGAAGTAGGGTTCGATTTGAAGCACTCTTTTAATATTTTATGCAATCCATTTCTTTCAAATTCTATTCTAAATCATCAAGCCTAATCATTCCCCACAAATGTTTTGAAACACGTCGATCGTGACTCGGTTTTTTAGCACGCACTTCAAACGTCCCAGATTGGGGTTTCCGAAGTAGGTTTCGATTTCAAGGACTCTTTTACTATTTTGATGCACACCGTTTCATTAAAATTCTATTCTAAATCATCAAGCCTAATCATTCCCCACAAAACTTTTTAAAAACGTCGACCCTGACTCGGTTTTTTTAGCACGTACTTCTAACGTCCCAGATTTGGGTTTTCGAATTAGGGTTCGATTTGAAGGACTCTTTTATTTTTTTGATGCACTCCGTTTGATCGAAATTGTATTCTACATCATCACGCCTAATCATTCCCCACAAATGTTTTGAAACACGTCGACAATGACACGGTTTTTTAGCACGTACTTCAAACATCCCAAATTTGGGTTTCTTAAGTAGGGTTCAATCTGAAGAACTCTTTTACTGTTTTCATGCACACCGTTTCTACAAAATTCATTTCTAAATCATCAAGCCTAATCATTCCCCACTAAACTTTTTAAAAACGTCGACCGTGACTCGGTTTTTTTAGCACGTACTTTTAACGTCCCAGATTTGGGTACTTTTTAAAAACGTCGACCGTGACTCGGTTTTTTTAGCACGTACTTTTAACGTCCCAGATTTGGGTTTTCGAATTAGGGTTCGATTTGAAGGACTCTTTTATTGTTTTGATGCACTCCGTTTGTTCGAAATTGTATTCTACATCATCAAGCCTAATCATTCCCCACAAATGTTTTGAAACACGTCGACCGTGACTCGGTTTTTTAGCACGTACTTCAAACGTTCCAGATTGGGGTTTCCGAAGTAGGTTTCAATTTGAAGGACTCTTTTAATGTTTTGATGCTCTCCGTTTCTTTGAAATTCTATTCTTAATCATCATGCCTAATCATTCCCTACAAAAGTTTTGAAACACGATGACCGTGACTCGGTTTTTTTAACACGTACTTCAAACGTCCCTGATTAGGGTTATCGAATTAGGGTTCGAGTTGAAGGACTCTTTTAGTGTTTTGATGCACTCCGTTTGTTCGAAATTGTATTCTACATCATCAAGCCTAATCATTCCCCACAAATGTTTTGAAACACGTCGACCGTGACTCGGTTTTTTAGCACGTACTTCAAACGTCCCAGATTGGGGTTTCCGAAGTAGGTTTCGATTTGAAGGACTCTTTTACTGTTTTGATGCACACCGTTTCTTTGAAATTCTATTCCAAATCATCAAGCCTAATCATATCCCACAAAACTTTTTAAAAACGTCGACCGTGCACGTATTTCAAACGTCCAAGATTTGGGTTTTCAAATTAGGATTTTATTTGAAGGACTCTTTTAGTGTTTTGATGCACTCCGTTTGTTCGAAATTGTATTCTACATCCTCACGCCTAATCATTCCCCACAAATGTTTTGAAACACGTCGACCGTGACTCGGTTTTTTAGCACGTACTTCAAACGTCCCAGCTTTGGGTTTCTTAAGTAGGGTTCAATTTGAAGCACTCCTTTACTGTTTTGATGCACACCGTTTCTTCGAAATTCTATTGTAAATCATCAAGCCTAATGATTCCCCACTAAACTTTTTAAAAACGTCGACCGTGACTCATTCTATTGTAAATCATCAAGCCTAATGATTCCCCACTAAACTTTTTAAAAACGTCGACCGTGACTCGGTTTTTTTAGCACGTACTTTTAACGTCCCAGATTTTGGTTTTCGAATTAGGGTTCGATTTGAAGGACTCTTTTATTGTTTTGAAGCACTCCGTTTGTTCGAAATTGTATTGTACATCATCAATCCTAATAATTCCCCACAAATGTTTTGAAACACGTCGACCGTGACTCGGATTTTTAGCACGTACTTCAAACGTTCCAGATTTGGGTTTCCAAAGTAGGTTTCAATTTGAAGGACTCTTTTACTGTTTTGATGCTCTCCGTTTCTTTAAAATTCTATTCTAAATCATCAAGCCTAATCATTCCCCACAAAACTTTTTAAAAACGTCGACCGTGACTCGGTTTTTTTAGCACGTACTTCTAACGTCCCAGATTTGGGTTTTCGAATTAGGGTTCGATTTGAAGGACTCTTTTATTGTTTTGATCACTCCGTTTGTTCGAAATTGTATTCTACATCATCAAGCCTAATCATTCCCCACAAATTTTTTGAAACACGTCGACCGTGACTCGGTTTTTTAGCACGTACTTCAAACGTCCCAGATTGGGGTTTCCGAAGTAGGTTTCGATTTGATGGACTCTTTTACTGTTTTGATGCACACCGTTTCTTTGAAATTCTATTCTAAATCATCAAGCCTAATCATTCCCCACAAAACTTTTTTAAAACGTCGACCGTGACTCGATTTTTTTAGCACGTACTTCAAACGTCCCAGATTTGGGTTTTCAAATTAGGGTGTTATTTGAAGGACTCTTTTAGTGTTTTGATGCACTCCGTTTCTTCGAAATTGTATTCTACATCATCACGCCTAATCATTCCCCACAAATGTTTTGAAACACGTCGACCGTGACTCGGTTTTTTAGCACGTACTTCAAACGTCTAAGATTTGGGTTTCCGAAGTAGGTTTCAATTTGAAGGACTCTTTTACTGTTTTGATGCACACTGTTTCTTCAAAATTCTATTCTAAATCATCAAGCCTAATCATTCCCCACTAAACTTTTTAAAAACGTCGACCGTGACTCGGTTTTTTTAGCACGTACTTCAACCGTCCCACATTTGTGTTTTAAAATTAGGGTTTTATTTGAAGGACTCTTTTAGTGTTTTGATGCACTTCGTTTGTTCAAAATTGTATTCTACATCATCACGCCTAATCATTCCCCACAAATGTTTTGAAATACGTCGACCGTGACTCGGTTTTTTAGCACGTACTAAAAACGTCCCAGATTTGGGTTTCTTAAGTATGGTTCAATTTGAAGCACTCTTTTACTGTTTTGATGCACACCGTTTCTTCGAAATCCTATTCTAAATCATCAAGCCTAATCATTCCCCATAAAACTTTTTAAGAACGTTGACCGTGACTCGGTTTTTTTAGCACGTACTTCAAACGTCCCACATTTGTGTTTTCAAATTAGGGTTTTATTTGAAGGACTCTTTTAGTGTTTCGAGGCACTCCGTTTGTTCGAAATTGTATTCTACATCATCA
>NW_019272934.1:0-3976 GCF_002738345.1 Cucurbita maxima
TAGAAATAATATTCTAAATCATCAAGCCTTATTATTCCTCACAAAACTTTCGACAAACGTCGACCGTGACTCAGTTTTTTTTAGCACGTACTACAAACTTCCCTGTTTGGGTGTCAAAAGAAGGGTTCGATTTGAAGAACTCTTGTTCTGTTTTGTGCACTCCGTTTCGTAGAAATAATATTCTAAATAATCAAGCCTTATCATTCCTCACAAAACTTTCGACAAACGTCGACCGTGACTCGGTTTTTCTAGCACGTACAACAAACTTCCCTCTTTGGGTTTCCGAAGAGGGTTCGATTTGAAGAACTCTTTTACTGTTTTCTGCATTCCAATTCTTAGAAATAATATTCTAAATCATCAAGCCTTATCATTCCTCACAAAACTTTCGAAAAACGAAGATCGTGACTCGGTTTTTTTAGCACGGATTAAAAACTTCCCTATTTGGGTTTCAGAAGAAGGGTTCTATTTGAAGAACTCTTTTACTGTTTTGTGTATTCTGTTTCTTAGAAATAATATTCTAAATCATCAATCCTTATCATTCCTGACAAAACTTTTGACAAACGTTGACCGTGACTCGGTTTTTTTAGCACGTACTACAAACTTCCCTGTTAGGGTTTCGGAAGAAGGGTTCCATTTGAAGAACTCTTTTACTGTTTTACGCACTCCGTTTCTTAGAAATAATATTCTAAATCATCAAGCCTTATCATTCCTCACAAAACTTTCGACAAACGTCGACCGTGACTCGGTTTTTTTAGCACGTACTACAAACTTCCCTGTTAGGGTTTCGGAAGAAGGGTTCCATTTGAAGAACTCTTTTACTGTTTTACGCACTCCGTTTCTTAGAAATAATATTCTAAATCATCTAGCCTTATCATTCCTCACAAAACTTTCGACAAACGTCGACCGTGACTCGGTTTTTTTAGCACGTACTACAAACTTCCCTGTTAGGGTTTCGGAAGAAGGGTTCCATTTGAAGAACTCTTTTACTGTTTTACGCACTCCGTTTCTTAGAAATAATATTCTAAATCATCTAGCCTTATCATTCCTCACAAAACTTTCGACAAACGTCGACCGTGACTCGGTTTTTTTAGCACGTACTACAAACTTCCCTGTTAGGGTTTCGGAAGAAGGGTTCCATTTGAAGAACTCTTTTACTGTTTTACGCACTCCGTTTCTTAGAAATAATATTCTAAATCATCTAGCCTTATCATTCCTCACAAAACTTTCGACAAACGTCGACCGTGACTCGGTTTTTTTAGCACGTACTACAAACTTCCCTGTTAGGGTTTCGGAAGAAGGGTTCCATTTGAAGAACTCTTTTACTGTTTTACGCACTCCGTTTCTTAGAAATAATATTCTAAATCATCAAGCCTTATCATTCCTCACAAAACTTTCGACAAACGTCGACCGTGACTCGGTTTTTCTAGCACGTACAACAAACTTCCCTCTTTGGGTTTCCGAAGAGGGTTCGATTTGAAGAACTCTTTTACTGTTTTCTGCATTCCAATTCTTAGAAATAATATTCTAAATCATCAAGCCTTATCATTCCTCACAAAACTTTCGAAAAACGAAGATCGTGACTCGGTTTTTTTAGCACGGATTAAAAACTTCCCTATTTGGGTTTCAGAAGAAGGGTTCTATTTGAAGAACTCTTTTACTGTTTTGTGTATTCTGTTTCTTAGAAATAATATTCTAAATCATCAATCCTTATCATTCCTGACAAAACTTTTGACAAACGTCGACCGTGACTCGGTTTTTTTAGCACGTACTACAAACTTCCCTGTTTGGGTTTCCGAAGAATGGTTCCATTAGAAGAACTCTTTTACTTTTTTATGCACTCCGTTTCTTAGCAATAATATTCTAAATTGTCAAGCCTTATCATTCCTCACAAAACTTTCGACAAACGTCGACCGTGACTCGGTTTTTTTAGCACGTACTACAAACTTCCCTGTTTGGGTTTCCGAAGAATGGTTCCATTAGAAGAACTCTTTTACTTTTTTATGCACTCCGTTTCTTAGCAATAATATTCTAAATTGTCAAGCCTTATCATTCCTCACAAAACTTTCGAAAAACGAAGATCGTGACTCGGTTTTTTTAGCACGGATTAAAAACTTCCCTATTTGGGTTTCAGAAGAAGGGTTCTATTTGAAGAACTCTTTTACTGTTTTGTGTATTCTGTTTCTTAGAAATAATATTCTAAATCATCAATCCTTATCATTCCTGACAAAACTTTTGACAAACGTCGACCGTGACTCGGTTTTTTTAGCACGTACTACAAACTTCCCTGTTTGGGTTTCCGAAGAATGGTTCCATTAGAAGAACTCTTTTACTTTTTTATGCACTCCGTTTCTTAGCAATAATATTCTAAATTGTCAAGCCTTATCATTCCTCACAAAACTTTCCAAAAATGAAGATCGTGACTCGGTTTTTTTAGCACGGACTAAAACCTTCCCTATTTGGGTTTCAGAAGAAGGGTTTGATTTGAAGATCTCTTTTACTGTTTTGTGCACTCCGTTTGTTAGAAATAATATTCTAAATCATCAAGCCTTATCATTCCTGACAAAACTTTCGACAAACGTCGACCGTGACTCGGTTTTTTTATCACGTACTACAAACTTCCCTGTTTGGTTTCCGAAGAGGGTTTCATTTGAAGAACTCTTTGACTGTTTTATGCACTCTGTTTCTTAGAAATAATATTCTAAATCATCAAGCCTTATCATTCCTCACAAAACATTTGAAAAACGAAGATCGTGACTCGATTTTTTTAGCACGGACAAAAACCTTCCCTATTTGGGTTTCAGAAGAAGGGTTCCATTTGAAGAACTCTTTTATTGTTTTGTGCACTCCGTTTCTTAGAAATAATATTCTAAATCATCAAGCCTGATCATTCCTCACAAAAGTTTCGACAAACGTCGACCGTGACTCGGTTTTTTCAGCACNAAATCATCAAGCCTGATCATTCCTCACAAAAGTTTCGACAAACGTCGACCGTGACTCGATTTTCTAGCACGAACAACAAACTTCCCTGTTTGGGTTTCCGAAGAGGGTTTCATTTGAAGAACTCTTTGATTGTTTTATGCACTCCGTTTCTTAGAAATAATATTCTAAATCCTTAAGCCTTTTCATTCCTCACAAAACTTTCGAAAAACGAAGATCGTGACTCGGTTTTTTTAGCACGGACTAAAAACTTCCCAGTTTGGGTTTTAGAAGAAGGGTTCGATTTGAAGAACTCTTTTACTGTTTTGTGCACTCCGTTTCTTAGAAATAATATTCTAAATCATCAAGCCTTATCATTCCTGACAAAACTTTCGACAAACGTCGACCGTGACTCGGTTTTTTTAGCACGTACTACAAACTTCACTGTTTGGGTTTCTGAAGAAGGGTTAAATTAGAAGAACTCTTTTACTGTTTTATGCACTCCGTTTCTTAAAAATAATATTCTAAATCGTCAAGCCTTATCATTCCTCACAAGACTTTCGAAAAATGAAGATCGTGACTTCGTTTTTTTAGCACGGACTAAAAACTTCCCTGTTTGAGTTTCAGAAGAAGGGTTCGATTTGAAGAACTCTTTTACTGTTTTGTGCACTCCGTGTCGTAGAAATAATATTCTAAATCATCAAGCCTTATATTCCTGACAAAACTTTCGACAAACGTCGATCGTGGCTCGGTTTTTTTAGCACGTACTACAAACTTCCCTGTTTGGGTTTCCGAAGAAGGGTTCCATTTGAAGAACTCTTTTACTGTTTTCTGCACTCCGTTTCGTAGAAATAATAGTCTAAATCATCAAGCCTTATTATTCCTCACAAAACTTTCGACAAACGTCAACCGTGACTCGGTTTTTTTTAGCACGTACTACAAACTTCCCTGTTTGGGTGTCAAAAGAAGGGTTCGATTTGAAGAACTCTTTTATTGTTTTACGCACTCCGTTTCTTAGAAATAATATTCAACATCCTGAAGCCTTATCATTCCTCACAAA
>NW_019272934.1:4105-9526 GCF_002738345.1 Cucurbita maxima
TTCTAAATCATCAAGCCTTATCATTCCTAACAAAACTTTCGACAAACGTCGATCGTGACTCGGTTTTTTTAGCACGTACTACAAACTTCCCTGTTTGGGTTTCCGAAGAAGGGTTTCGTTAGAAGAAATCTTTTACTGTTTTATGCACTCCGTTTCTTAGAAATAATATTCTAAATCGTCAAGCCTTATCATTCCTCACAAGACTTTCGAAAAATGAAGATCGTGACTCGGTTTTTTTAGCATGGACTAAAAACTTCCCAGTTTGGGTTTCAGAAGAAGGGTTCAATTTGAAGAACTCTTTTTCAGTTTTGTGCACTCCGTGTCGTAGAAATAATATTCTAAATCGTAAAGCCTTATCATTCCTCACAAAACTTTTGACAAACGTCGACCGTGACTCGGTTTTTTTAGCACGTACAACAAACTTCCCTGTTTGGGTTTCTGAAAAGGGTTCCATTTGAAGAACTCTTTTATTGTTTTATGCACTCCGTTTCTTAGAAATAATATTCTAAATCCTTAAGCCTTATCATTCCTCAAAAAACTTTCGAAAAACGAAGATCGTGACTCGGTTTTTTTAGCATGGACTAAAAACTTCCCAGTTTGGGTTTCAAAAGAAGGGTTCGATTTGAAGAACTCTTTTACTGTTTTACGCACTCCGTTTCTTAGAAATAATATTCAAAATCCTCAAGCCTTATCATTCCTCACAAAACTTTCGACAAACGTCGACCGTGACTCGGTTTTTTTAGCACGTACAACAAACTTCCCTGTTTGGGTTTCTGAAAAGGGTTCCATTTGAAGAACTCTTTTATTGTTTTATGCACTCCGTTTCTTAGAAATAATATTCTAAATCCTTAAGCCTTATCATTCCTCAAAAAACTTTCGAAAAACGAAGATCGTGACTCGGTTTTTTTAGCATGGACTAAAAACTTCCCAGTTTGGGTTTCAAAAGAAGGGTTCGATTTGAAGAACTCTTTTACTGTTTTACGCACTCCGTTTCTTAGAAATAATATTCAAAATCCTCAAGCCTTATCATTCCTAACAAAACTTTCGACAAACGTCGACCGTGACTCGGTTTTTTTAGCACGTATACAAACTTCCCTGTTTGGGTTTCTGAAGAGGGTTCGATTTGAAGAACACTTGTACTGTTTTCTGCACTCTGATTATTCTGTTTGGGT
Organism: Cucurbita maxima; assembly: GCF_002738345.1. Taxonomy (NCBI): domain Eukaryota; kingdom Viridiplantae; phylum Streptophyta; class Magnoliopsida; order Cucurbitales; family Cucurbitaceae; genus Cucurbita; species Cucurbita maxima. The sequence continues at coordinate 5,278 of NW_019272934.1, forward strand.
TTCTGAAGAGGGTTCGATTTGAAGAACACTTGTACTGTTTTCTGCACTCTGATTATTAGAAATAATATTCTAAATAGGGTTCGATTTGAAGAACACTTGTACTGTTTTCTGCACTCTGATTATTAGAAATAATATTCTAAATCATCAAGCCTTATCATTCCTCACAAAACTTTCAAAAAACGAAGATCGTAACTCGGTTTTTTTAGCACAGTCTAAAAACTTCCCTGTTTGGGTTTAAGAAGAAGGGTTTGATTTGAAGAACTCTTTTACTGTTTTGTGCACTCCGTTTCTTAGAAATAATATTCTAAATCATCAAGCTTTATCATTCCTCACAAAACTTTCGACAAACGTCGACCGTGACTCGGTTTTTCTAGCATGTACTACAAACTTCCCTGTTTGGGTTTCTGAAGAAGGGGTTCGATTTGAAGAACTCTTTTAATGTTTTACGCACTCCGTTTCTTAGAAATAATATTCTAAATCATCAAGTCTAATCATTCCTCACAAAACTTTCGAAAAACGTCGACCGTGACTCGGTTTTTTTACCACGTACTACAAACTTCCCTGTTTCGGATTTCGAAGAAGGGTTCCATTTGAAGAACTCTTTTACTGTTTTGTGCACTCCGTTTCAAAGAAATAATATTCTAAATCATCAAGCCTTATCATTCCTCACAAAACATTCGACAAACGTCGACCGTGACTCGGTTTATTCTAAATCATCAAGCCTTATCATTCCTCACAAAACATTCGACAAACGTCGACCGTGACTCGGTTATTTTAGCACGTACTACAAACTTCCCTGTTTAAGTTTCCGAAGAAGGGTTCCATTAGAAAAACTCTTTTACTGTTTTACGCACTCCGTTTCTTAGAAATAATATTCTAAATCATCAAGCCTTATCATTCCTCACAAAACTTTCGACAAACATCGATCGTGACTCGGTTTTTTAGCACGTATTACAAACTTCCCTGTTTGGGTTTCCGAAGAAGGGTTCCATTAGAAGAACTCTTTTACTGTTTTATGCACTCCGTTTCTTAGAAATAATATTCTAAATCGTCAAGCCTTATCATTCCTCACAAGACTTTTGAAAAACGAAGATCATGACTCGGTTTTTTTAGCACGTACTACAAACTTCCCTGTTTCTAATTCCGAAGAAGGATTCCATTAGAAAAACTCTTTTACTGTTTTACTCACTCCGTTTCTTAGAAATAATATTCTAAATCATGAAGCCTTATCATTCCTCACAAAACTTTCGACAAACGTTGACCGTGACTCGTTTTTTTAGGACGTACTACAAAATTCCCTGTTTGGGTTTCCGAAGAGGGTTCGATTGGAAGAACTCTTTTACTATTTTCTGCACTCCGTTTCTTTGAAATAATATTCTAAATCATCAAGCCTTATCATTCCTGACAAAACTTTCGACAAACGTCGACCGTGACTCGGTTTCTTTAGCACGAACTACAAACTTCCCTGTTTGGGTTTCCGAAGAAGGGTTCCATTAGAAGAACTCTTTTATATTTTTATGCAGTCCGTTTCTTAGAAATAATATTCTAAATCGTCAAGCCTTATCGTACCTCACAAGACTTTCGAAAAACGAAGAGCGTGACTTGGTTTTTTTAGCACGGACTAAAATCTTCCCTGTTTGGGTTTCAGAAGAAGGGTTCGATTTGAAGAACTCTTTTACTGTTTTGTGCACTCCGTTTCTTAGAAATAATATTCTAAATTGTCAAGCCTTATCATTACTCACAAGACTTTCAAAAAACGAAGATCGTGACTCGGTTTTTTTAGCACGGACTAAAAACTTCCCAGTTTGGGTTTCAGAAGAAGGGTTCGATTTGAAGAACTCTTTTAGTTTTTTGTGCACTCCGTTTCTTAGAAATAATATTCTAAATCATCAAGCCTTATCATTCCTGACAAAACTTTCGACAAACGTCGACCGTGACTCGGTTTTTTTAGCACGTACTACAAACTTCCCTATTTGAGTTTCCGAAGAAGGGTTCCATTAGAAGAACTCTTTTACTTTTTTATGCAGTTCGTTTCTTAGAAATAATATTCTAAATCGTCAAGCCTTGTCGTTCCTCAGAGGACTTTCGAAAAATGAAGAGCGTGACTTTGTTTTTTTAGCACGGACTAAAATCTTCCCTGTTTGGGTTTCAGAAGTAGGGTTCGATTTGAAGAACTCTTTTACTGTTTTGTGCACTCCGTTTCTTAGAAATAATATTCTAAATTGTCAAGCAATATCATTACTCACAAGACTTTCGAAAAACGAAGATTGTGACTCGGTTTTTTTAGCACGTACTACAAACTTCCCTGTTTGGGTTTCCGAAGAAGGGTTCCATTTGAAGAACTCTTTTACTGTTTTACGCACTCCGTTTCTTAGAAATAATATTTTAAATCATCAAGCCTTATCATTCCTCACAAAACTTTCGACAAACGTCGACCGTGACTCGGTTTATTTAGCACGTACTACAAACTTCCCTGTTTGGGTTTCGGAAGAAGGGTTCCATTTGAAGAACTCTTTTACTGTTTTACGCACTCCGTTTCTTAGAAATAATATGCTAAATCATCAAGCCTTATCATTCCTCACAAAACTTTCGACAAACGTCGACCGTGACTCGGTTTTTTTAGCACGTACTACAAACTTCCCTGTTTGGGTTTCAGAAGAAGGGTTCGATTTGAAGAACTCTTTTACTGTTTTACGCACTTTGATTCTTAGAAATAATATTCTAAATCATCAAGTCTTATCATTCCTCACAAAACTTTCGAAAAACGTTGACCGTGACTCGGTTCTTTTAGCACGTACTACAAACTTCCCTGTTTGAATTTCAGAAGAAGGGTTCCATTTGAAGAACTCTTTTACTGTTTTGTGCACTCCGTTTCTTAGAAATAATATTCTAAATCAACAAGCCTTATCATTCCTCACAAAACTTTCGACAAACGTCGACCGTGACTCGGTTTTTTTAGCACGTACTACAAACTTCCCTGTTTAAGTTTCCGAAGAAGGGTTCCATTTGAAAAACCCTTTTACTGTTTAACGCACTCCGTTTCTTAGAAATAATATTCTAAATCATCAAGCCTTATCATTCCTCACAAAACTTTTGACAAATGTCGACCGTGACTCGATTTTTTTAGCACGTACTACAAACTTCCCTGTTTGGGTTTCAGAAGAAGGGTTCCATTTGAAGAACTGTTTTACTGTTTTACGCACTCCGTTTCTTAGAACTAATATTCAAAATCCTGAAGCCTTATCATTCCTCACAAAACTTTCGAAAAACGTCGACCGTGACTCGGTTTTTTTAGCACGTACTATAAACTTCCCTACTCTTTTACTGTTTTACGCACTCCGTTTCTTAGAAATAATATTTTAAATCATCAAGCCTTATCATTCCTCACAAAACTTTCGACAAACGTCGACCGTGACTCGGTTTATTTAGCACGTACTACAAATTTCCCTGTTTGAGTTTCCGAAGAAGGGTTCCATTAGAAGAACTCTTTTACTTTTTTATGTAGTTCGTTTCTTAGAAATAATATTCTAAATCGTCAAGCCTTATCATTCCTCACAAGACTTTCGAAAAACGAAGCGTGATTTGGTTTTTTTAGCACGTACTACAAACTTCCCTGTTTGGGTTTCAGAAGAAGGGTTCGATTTGAAGAACTCTTTTACTGTTTTACGCACTTTGATTCTTAGAAATAATATTCTAAATCATCAAGTCTTATCATTCCTCACAAAACTTTCGAAAAACGTCGACCGTGACTCGGTTCTTTTAGCACGTACTACAAACTTCCCTGTTTGGGTTTCAGAAGAAGGGTTCCATTTGAAGAACTCTTTTACTGTTTTGTGCACTCCGTTTCTTAGAAATAATATTCTAAATCAACAAGCCTTATCATTCCTCACAAAACTTTTGACAAACGTCGACCTTGACTCGGTTTTTTTTAGCACGTACTACAAACTTCCCTGTTTGGGTTTCAGAAGAAGGGTTCCATTTGAAGAACTGTTTTACTGTTTTACGCACTCCGTTTCTTAGAACTAATATTCAAAATCCTGAAGCCTTATCATTNCCTCACAAAACTTTCGAAAAACGTCGACCGTGACTCGGTTTTTTTAGCACGTACTATAAACTTCCCTATTTGGGTTTCTGAAGAAGGGTTCCATTTGAAGAACTATTTTACTGTTTTACGCACTCCGTTTCTTAGAAATAATATTCTAAATCATCAAGCCTTATCATTCCTCACAAAACTTTCGACAAACGTCGA
>NW_019272935.1:0-8950 GCF_002738345.1 Cucurbita maxima
TGTAATTGAACTTAAAAGTATGACAAATACGCTGGATTTATTTTAAATTTCCTTTAAAATTGTTGTGCACGGAGTACAATGGAAATAATATATATATTTTTTTTTACTGTTTTGTAATTTGTATGGTGTTATTAGAGGCTTTTGAATGAAATATGATAATTGATTCTCGGTCCTCTTTGACAATTTTAGATACCTCCATATCCGATATTTGATGCGTCACGTTTCACTATGAGATCTGCCCTTGGGTCAATAAGACTTAAGTCGAGAGTTTATTTGACTAATGATTTGATTTTTTTGGGTTGTAGAGATATCCTTTACAAATCAAGACTTTGTATTATTTTCAAGACCGTCAAAAAGACATTTGTAAATATGCCTGATATCTTGAAGGATTGAAGACACATAATTGAGAGAACCTAAATTTGAGACAAACTCAATGGACCATTGAATGGGTTTTATAAGGCTCAAATAAATTTAAAATGCGAGAAAGCGGATTTGAGTTTGATATTATTTGATTTTGGGTATGGACACAACTAGCTGATTTCTTTTGATTGCATTAATGAATGTATGTAGATGTTTAAAGTGTTCATCTTAATGGTTTTAGAAAATATCAACACATCATCAATATAAACTATTGATATTTTTTGAAAGAATTGAAAATATCATTCATAATCATCTGAAATTCGGATGGAGTGCTTTTTAGCCTAAATCGCATGACGTTCTGGACATTAAATGCTATTTTATATTTGTCCTTTTAGGAAATTAGAATTTTTCGAAATCCCAATTTCATATCGAATTTTATAAAAATATTTGACTATAAATTCTTTTTATCAAATCATTTTTTATTTGGTTTTGATATCTTATTTATTCTAAAACCTTATTCAAAGGTTTGTAGTTAATTACGAGTATCAGAGTTTCTGGTTTCTTTTCAACATGTTGTTAACCTAAAATGTCAGACACGACCACATGCTCTTTGAAGACCTTATCAGCTTCCTCTGCAAAATATCACCTAAAATTTCAAAGTATTTAGTGTTTGATGCTTTTTGACTTAACCCTAGGGTTCTATTTACGGTGAACTTGTGATAATTTTTGTCAAATTATATATTTGAATACCTAATACATTAAGATATAATATCTTATTTAAATAAATTAAAATGTCGTAGAATATCATAATATATGTTTAATTAATATGAATCTCATTCAAATTTTAAATATATATTTTTATTTAATGTTTATGATACACATCAATTATTTTACTGTTTAACATATCAAATACCTTAATATGTTTTGATATTATACTTTAAGACTATAGGAACTTACTCAGAGGACTTGAGAGTTACGTTGGCCCACAATGCATCTCATGGACAATGCAAAACTATGGTGGTGCTCGAAGGTGAGTTGTATAAAAAACTAGTCATGCACCAAAAAATCATGGGAAGACCATTGATGGAATTGAAGCAATCGACGCTCCCCTGGATGGGTTTCCAATCAAAGACCTAATGTTTGATGTTGACTCTTTTGAAGAAAGAGACACATGATCGAAGAACAAGAAATGTGGCGGTAGCTCTGAGAACTCTATTACACTCATAAAAAAATGTGTCGAAGAGTTAGACATTACATAGAAGATCTTGCTTTCATCGAGGAGACCCGAGTTTGATTCTCGACAATGAAATTTTATTTTCTTATTTCTTTTATTTTATAGTTTCATNTTTAAACTTTACCTAGGTTTTGAGAAGCATTATAATGGATGAGTTCAATAGTATCTTAAATTCAAAAGACTCTTATGAACTTGGTTTGAGAGTCACTATAATGATCAAGTTATCTTAGATTAAAAAGACTTTTATGAACTTTGAACCTTTAATAGGGTTATGTCATAGATATTTGGTTCAATTTCAACAAGTAAGGTTGAGGTGATTCAAATGGTTAATGTGATAATCCGGTCATTTTCAAGGTCTCTTTTGTTGAACGTCATCATGGCTGAGATGACTGAGATGAGCACTCAATGAGTTTGACAAGGAGGGTCGTAGAAAACCCCACCCCAAGCCAAGCTCGTTTTGGGCTTAACAAACTTAAAATCCAAAAACACAAACCCTTAAATGGGAACTCAGATTCTAAGGAAGTAAAAAACTTTATTTTTGACGTAGAACAATACTTGAAGGTTACACGAACTTGCTCGTAGGACCTAAGAGTTACGTTGGCCACAATGCATCTCATGGACGATGGCGCTCGAAGGTGGATGATATAAAAAATGGGTCATGCACCATAAACTCATGGGAAGACCGTTGATGGAATCTATGCAATCGACGCTCCCCTGGATGGGTTGCCAATTAAAGACCTGAGGTTTGATGTTGACTCTTTTGAAGAAAAAACCAACGATTGAACACCTTAAAATGTCGCGGTAGCTCTAAGAACTCTACCATACGACCTAAGAGTTGAGGGCTACAAGAACTTTCTCATACGACCTGAGAGTTACGTTAGCCGCAATGCATCTCATGGACGATGCAACACTATGATAGTGTTCGAAGGTGAATGGTATATAAAATGGGTCATGCACCATAAACTCATGGGAAGATCGTTGATGGAATCGATGCAATCAATGCTCCCCGGATGGGTTGCCAATCAAAGACCTAACATTTGATGTTGACTCTTCTGAAGAAAGAGCCACATAATCAAACAGCTCGAAACATTCTGGTAGCTCTGAGAACTCTAACACACACAAGGAAGAACGTGTCGAAGAGTTAGACATTAAGCAAAACATCATGTTAAAACTCTTCAGCGATCTGACAAAAGACTTCAGGACATTCTCACCAAAAATCCATTATCATCTAGAGGTTAGGATATCTGGCTTTCATTGAGGAGACTTGGGTTCGATTCCTGTCAATGAAATATTATTTTTCTTATTTCATTTTATTTTACAGTTTCTATCTTAGATTAAAAAGACTTTTATGAACTTGGTACCTTTGTTAGAGTTATGTTATAGATATTTGGTACAATTTCAACAAGTGGGGTTGAGTTGATTCAAATGGTTAATGCGATAATCCAATCGTTTTCGAGGTCTCTCTTGTTGAACGACATCATGGTTGAGATGAGCAGGTGATTCAAATGGTTAATGCGATAATCCAGTCGTTTTCGCGGTCTCTCTTATTGAACGACATCATGGTTGAGATGAGCACCCGAGTGAGTTTGACAAGTTGGGCTGTAGAGAACCACAGCTCAAGCCAAGTTCATGTGGCCTTAAAAAACTTAAAATCCAAGAACACAACCCCTTAAATGGAAACCGGGATGCTAAGGAATTAAAAAGATTTATTTTTGACGTAGAACAATACTCGAAGATTATTGGAACTTGCTCATAGAACCTAAGAGTTACGTTGGTCGCAATGCATCTCATGGACGATGCAAAACTATGGTGGCGCTCGAAGGTGAATGGTAAAAAAAAGGGTCATGCACCATAAACTCATGGGAAGACTGTTGATGGAATCAATGCAATCGACGCTCCTCTAGATGGGTTGCCAATCAAGGACTCGATGTTTGATGTTGATCCTTTTGAAGAAAGCGCCAAACGATCGAACAGCTCGAATAGTCTCGGTAACTCTGAGAATTCTATCACACACATGAAATGACATGTCGAAGAGTTAGACATTACCCAAAACATTATAGTAAAACTCATTAACGATTAGACAAAAGACTCCAAGACAACTACACTTAAAATTCATTGTTGTCCTANAATTCTATCACACACATGAAAGGACGTGTCGAAGAGTTAGACATTACCCAAAACATTATAGTAAAACTCATTAACGATTAGACAAAAGACTCCAAGACAACTACACTTAAAATTCATTGTTGTCCTAGGGTTTGTATATTTTGCTTTCACATAGGAGATTCTGTTATAGTTTCATCTTTTGTCACCAATTATATTTAAACTTTGCCTAAGTTTGAGAGGCACTTTAATGGTCAAGTTCAAAAATATCTTAGATTAAAAAGACTTTTATGAACATCGTACCTATGTTAGTGTTATGTTATAGATATTTGTTTCAATTTCAACAAGTGGGTTGAGGTGATTCAAATGGTTAATGCGATAATTCGGCTATTTTTTAGGTCTCTCTTGGGAAACGCCATCATGGTTGAGATGAGCACCCGAGTGAGTTTGACAAGGAGACTCGAATTTAAACTTTACCTACGTTTGAGAGGCACTATAATGGTCAAGTTCAATGGTATTTTAGATTAAAAAACCTTTTATGAACTTTATACCTTTGTTAGTGTTACTTTGTACTTTTGTTTGTATTAATTTGTACGTTTGTTAGTGCTATGTTATAGACATTTGGTCAAGTTCAACAAGTGGGGTTAAGGTGATTCAAATGGTTAATGTCACTTTATTTGATTCAAATTGTTAATGTGATAATCCACAGTTATTTCCAACCGTAATCTTTAGCCCAACGAGCCAAGCTTTTGTAGAAGGATGATAGACCAACCGTAATCTTTAGATCCCGTTGAAGGATGATAGACCAACCGTAATCTTTAGCCCAACGAGCCAAGCTTTTGTAGAAGCAAGAACGCTTGTATTAAAGAAATTAACACCTTCTTATACAAAATTTGGATAAACCAAGATATAAAGCTAGAATTAGATTATGAGATCCAAGAGTGAGAAGCAAGATTTGAAACCTTTTTCTAAATTGAGTCACTTCACAATCGAACTTGATCAAGGCTTGATTGAATAACTCAGATGCAATCTACCACAAGAATTGCATGAAACTTAAAAACGACAAAGATATGCTAAGATTTCTATAAGGGGGACCTCTCAACTTAAGAGATCAATTTCATTGATCACAAATATGTTTTTACATAATAATTTGTGGGTAGTTATAGTCTCCCCACAAAAAAAGTTCGTGCCCGTGATTTAATCTCGATCCTTTAAATCTCCACAGAAGACAAAGTCAATTTGAGCATTACAAACTTTATGAAACTAAAATAATAAATAAATTTTTCTAACCACTCATGAAATGATGCTTGCAACTTCATCCGCTATTTCAACCGTGCAAATATTTACTTATGAAATGACGGTGGAACCTAGCCTATCCAATTTTGTAGATGAAGTATGAATGCTTGTTGAATGTTATTGGCCTTGGGTTGTGTAATAGGTCCAGTTGGAATACCCTGATTCTTATCATCATCCCCCTCTTCAAAAGGATTCGTCCTCGAATCAGAAAAATCATCACCTACATCAAAAGAACTCAACTCAGTAACATTGAAAGTAGAATGTACACCGTGATTCTTATCATCATCCCCCTTTTCAGGATTCGTCCTCGAATCAGAAAAATCATCACCTACATCAAAGGGACCCAACTTAGCAACATTGAAAGTAGAATGTATTGACAATTCTATAGGAAGATCAATTTTATTGTTCCACGCAATAAAATGAGTCATTTTACTAAATATCTTACCGAGCATTTATAGTCAAATAAACAATTCTTTGAAGGCTCCCTCATACGAACCCATCCAAAATAATCACACCTGTGGCTGCATCTCCTGACTTTAAACTGCTAGTCTAAACATGGTTTCGTCACCAAAGCTTTAGAGTTTAATCTATCTTTATAATTAGTTATCTTAAAAACGCCAAACATGAAACTAAAGTGCGTTCAATTTAACTCCATTTTATTGTCATCTTGAATGATGTTTAGGGTATATTCTTGATTTACCTTAAAACTCTTGTGACATGACAGTTCATATTAGTTAAACTTTCTGCAAAATCACAAGTTAAAAAACAACAACGATGAACCTAGGTCTATTAGTCATTTCAAAGACAATTTCTTTCTCCATCTTATCGATAATAATAGTTCAACTAAATCCATATTATGCAAAGAAACAAGTTTATGACTCATAAAAACAGCTACCTAAATTATGTCCTAAAAATTTGAAAACATAAGTTGTAGTTGATAATTACACAAAAATTTCCCTAAATTCATGAATTTGTGTCCAATTAGTTAATCCGAAAGATGGTAACTAGCATATAGTAATTGAAACTCCACATGAAGTAATTTAAAGTTCCCCAAAGTTTATCTCATCTTCAATGAAGCATGAATTGCATTGAAGTTCATGAAATGCTTATAGACTCCAACNTGTTTCATTGAGTTTGTCATAAATGAAACTAAGGTGCATTCAATACAACTTTATTTTCTTGTCATACGATACAAAATGGAAAAATTAAATACAACAAACGGATGAACTGAACCGAATCAATCCAACCCAAATTGATTTAGTTTGTTTTTTTTTTGTTGGGTTGTTGGTTTATTTGATAACCCTTTTATATTATAACAATGTCCTCAACTAAGAGAAAATATATTTGAGTAAAAGCTAAAAATATTGGATGTTCAAGAAAAGGCATTTGGTTTAGTGGTGTGATTCTTCATATTTGACATCAACCTAACTTCATATTCGACATTTTATACTTACCATCATGCTCTTAATACTCATAGTCTTTCTTAACATCTCATCCCAAGGCTTTATTCTCCAAGACACATCATTTTATACTTACCATCATGCTCTTAATACTCATAGTCTTTCTTAACATTTCATCCCAAGGCTTTATTCTCCCATACACATTCTACATCTAAGGACTTCACGTGTTTCCTGCAATACGACGAAATACGACCTTAATACCTAGGCCTAAGGCTTCATACATATGTTTCAAGTGGTAAAACAAGGGCATTTGGTCTAGTGGTATGATTCTTGCTTTGGGTTTGAGAGGTCTCGACTTTGATTCTCAAAATGCCCCTTCAAGAGATTGTAGTACGAATTGTTGGGGATGTAGCTCAGATAGTAGAGCACTCACTTCTGATGTGGAAAGTTACGAGGTTGATACCTTGCATCTCCAAAATGAATCAATCACTAAATATATTATTTCTTTTCAAGTTTTTCTTATTTACGACATAATGAGCCAGGATAGTTTTTCATGTCACTATTTTGAAAATTACTTCTTTTCAATTTTTTCTTATTCATGACATGTTGAGTACCGATATTTGTTCATTTTCACTATTATTGATGATGGAAAATTTAGGGTTTTGTGATGCAAGAATTGTAGGAATATAGCTTCGCTTAGCATGTGAGAGGTACGGGGATCGATACCTCGCATCTCCAAAAGAAACTATTTTATTATTAATATTTTATTTCTATTCAATATTTCCTTATTTATGACATAATATGCCGATATACTTTTTCATTTTCACAATTANTCATTTCCCATGTGGAAAGTATGGGGATCATTACCTTGCATCTTCAATTGAATCGATTACTAAATATATTATTTCTTTTCAATTTTTTCTTATCTTTTCAATTTTTTCTTATTTAGGACATAATGAGTTGGGATAGTTTTTCATTTTCACTATTACAGATGACGAGATGGTTAGGACTTTATGATATAAGAATTGTGGGGATATAGTTTAGATGGTAGAGCACTTGCTTTGCATGCAAGAGATATGGGGATTGATACCCTGCATTTCTAGATTTTCTTCATTTTCACTATTATTGATGATGGGAAATTTAGGGTTCTATGATGTAATATTTTATNATAATGAGTAGCGATATTTTTTCATTTTCACTATTATTCACGACGAATCATTTATGTTTTTGTGACGTAAAAATTGTGAAGATGTAGCTTAGACGGTAGAGCGCTCACTTTGCATGCGAGTTGTACGAAGATTGATAACCTGCATCTCCAAAAGAAAGTATTTAATTTGTTATAATATTTTTTCATTTTCAGAATTATTGATACCCGCATCACCAAAAAAAACTATTTGTTATTAATATTTTGATATTTTTTATTTTCACTATTATTGATGATGGGACATTTAGGGTTTTAGGATGTCAAAATCATGGGTATGTAGCTTATTTTCACTATTATTGATGATGGGACATTTAAGGTTTTAGGATGCAAGAATCATGGGTATGTAGCTTTGCTTTGCATGCAAGAGATATGGGGATCGATACCTTGCATTTCTAGATTTTCTTCATTTTCACTATTATTGATGATGGGAAATTTAGGGTAGCTCAGATAGTATCACTTAGCATGCGAGAGGTGCGGGGTGGTATCTTCACTTCTTCACAATTGCAATATCTAACCAATGAATATAATGGTTATTTATAGCTTCTATCACAATAACATATAATTAGGGAACAAATATCACAATAATATAATCTCCAAATACTTCTATAAAGAGAACTTCTTCACTTCTTCACAATTGCAATATCTGACCAATGAATATAATGGTCATTTATAGCTTCTATCACAATAATATAAAATTTGGGAACAAATATCACAATAATATAAAATTATGAGACGGAAAAGACCGTAGCCTATATGAGACTGAAAAGACCGTTCACCACACGCTTGTAAAATAAATTATATCTACCACCTCTGAAATTTTCCCATCGTTGANCTATTTGTTATTAATATTTTAATATTCTTTTATTTTCACTATTATTGATGATGGGACATTTAGGGTTTTAGGATGTAAGAATCATGGGGATGTAGCTCAAATGGTAGAGCGCTCGCTTTGCATGTGAGAGGTACAAGGATCGATACCCTGCATCTCCAAAAATAAGACTATCTATTATGAAATAATATTGTTTCTTTTCAATTTTTCCTTATTCATGACCTGTTGTGTAGCAATATTTCTTCATTTTCACTATTATTGATGATAAAAAATTTAGGGTTTTGTGATGCAAAAAAATAATGATTATTGCTCATGGATTTTATTTACAAAGAAAATAAATGAAATAATGATGATACATTACACAAAAAACTTAATATATAGCCCAAAATAAGGACAATTGGTTTAGTGGAATGATTTTTCTTTTGGGTGCAAGAGATTTCGAGTTCGATTCTCGGAATGCCCATCCGAAAGAAAAAAAGCACTAAAATAATTATCAGGCCTAACCCAAAGGAATTTGTTGCAAA
>NW_019272936.1:0-203 GCF_002738345.1 Cucurbita maxima
GGATTGGATTTTCAAGTTTTTCTTAAAGTTCTTCAATGGCGGATTGAATTGGGGGAATGGTTTCTGGGCACTTTAAGCACTCTATTCCTTCATAGAACTTGTTGGTAATCTTGTTGAGAAACTGTAGGAATAAAATTGAAGAGAAATGGTGGAAGATTGCTCTCAAATTTGGAAGAAATCTAAGAGTAGGAGACCTATAATCT
>NW_019272936.1:234-3228 GCF_002738345.1 Cucurbita maxima
TATTGTTGCTCCTACTTCAGACTTTATAGGAGATGCTTAAACTGACTTTGAGAGCTCTAGAATCTTTTTTATTTAGAAGTTCGAAGATAAATGGGGGAGGATTGCTCTCGAATTTGGAAGAAATCTGCGAGTAGGAGACCCATAATCTAAATGCTTATTGCCTTTGATTGGGGGATCAACCTTTCTCGATTCTTATTTCGTATTGTTGCTCCTACTTAAGACTTTATAGGAGGAGCTTAAACCGACATTAAAAGCTCTAGAATCTTCCTTATTTAGAGATTGAACTCTCTGGATAATTTTTCGAAGATATCAACTCGGATCATAGCCTTACCGACCTTGGCCTTGAATACTAGTCGTTGGATGTGATGATCCGTGCACGTTCGTTCTAGATCATATCAAAATTTGGAGGAGATCCAACAGTTGAGATTTGTGTTTGAAGGATTTTGCTCGGATGGTCACAGTAGATGCTCTGATTCTAATTAGAGTGGCATTTCTCTAATTATCCATTCTTTCAGGGGTATTTTGGTAATTTTCCACTTTTCGAATATTTTATTATTATTTTTCTCGAAAAAAAATCCATAATTTTTCTACAAATTCCTCATTGCTTTTTGATCATTTCCCCCTTATTTTGAATCTTGAGATTTCTTCTAGATAAGGAATTACAAATCGGGAAAGATTTTTGATAATTGATAAAATGACTTTTTTGCCCTTTTCATTTACGTTTTCATTTCCAATCCTTTTTAAAAGGCCTTTTAACTCCTTGAAATCACTTGTTAGAGTACTCAATTGACTAAGTCCCTTGTTCTTGCTTAAAACTTTAATTTTTTTCCTTTCTATCCTTTGGGTCTTTCATGAGTGGCTTATTCTTATGGGAGCTAATTTTCTTCATGTTTGAGGTATTACATATACATACTAGTTGCAAACATAAAATAAGAAGCATACTCAAAAGAAGAACAAAAAATACTATTTTAAAAACAGAGGTTAGTCCATGGCCACACTCCAAAGTCTGCTCTCATCCACGACCAACTCTTAGTTACTTGAAAAAAAAAATGATAAACATGGAGTGAGTAAAACTTAGTAAGTAGCCTACTAATAGGGTCTTAATCGTGACCTTAAGCTTGGATATTACTTCTTGTTATGTTTTCAGGATCTTATAACTAAGAGGTCATCATGTCATGTATCATATACTGATCTTGAAAACCTTCCCCTAAAATAACCTTCAATTTTCTCCCCATGAACACATGAGTGGTGTCGTCATAATCATGTAAGCCTACTGGTAAATCGTGGTGCAGGACATCTCGTTTAGCTGATGGGAAAGGTAGGCCTATCATAACATCCAGCTCATGATACATATTGCAGGATATCCTACCTAAAGAGGAATAGGGGCCTTTTAGTACACATCGTAATGGCAGATAATGGTTACCTATGGGTATGGATCCTAGCAACTTATTTAGCATGTTATTCACATAGTTCTAGGTACTTGGTACATGGATTATTGATGAACCTAGGTTTATACATAATGTCTTGGGATAGGCTTTAGGAGTTGAGGTTTTAGCTTAGGAAAACATTAGAGGGTAACCTAACATGGACTGATTTGTGTGAAAACATACTAGCACTTTGAGGACCTCTTTTCTTTACCAAACTTATGGGTAAACTTATTTAGAAGGTGCAGGAACAAGTTTGGAAATGAATAGTGGACTATAGTTCTCGAATTCGAGGTAAACCCATGAACACGATACCCCAAAACAAAAAACTCGTATCTCTCGATTGGGTACTCGATTAAGCTTGCTTCTTGCCCCTAATAGTCTACCCTAATTCATAATTTATAGACGGATTTTTCACTACCCTTGAAACATCTAGAATTTCTATAATTTCATTATTGATTTTTATTAATCTTCTGCCAGAAAAATCTTCTCCCAGAAAAATCTTCTCCGATCGGAGCCTTCCTTTTTTAAGCACCTTGTAATTATTGTTCTATAAAAAATTGAATGATTCGGAAAGTTTATAAAAATTAGAAAAAGTACCATTTTCTCAATGTTTTTTCAATTGTACTTGTTCTTTGCTTCTTGATACAACTTAGTAGGGATTATACATGGTCTCTTATTGGAGACCTTGAGTGTTGCAAATTCTCCTCTCCTTTGAAAACTTTCGGTCATCGAAAGTGTTTATTCTAAAATAGGTTAGGGTACAATGTTCTTATTTGCCTTCTGTTTCCCAAGTGGCTTCTTCTACTCTATGATTCTTCCATAGAACCTTAACAAGAGCGATTTCCTTGTTTCTCAATCTTTTTTAATTTCTTGTCTATTATTTGAATCGGGTCTTCTTTATACGTTAGGTCATCTCTCAAGAAGAGAGTTTCATGAGCTAGTACGTGCGAAGGATCTAGGGTATACTTCCTTAGTATGGATACATGAAAGATATTACGTACTGCAGACAAATTTGGGCATTGCCCAATTCTATAGGCCACATATCCAATCCTTTCTAATATCTCAAAAGGACGGATAAACCTAGGGCTTAGTTTACCTTTTTACCCTACCTGTGCACCCCTCTCATGTGGAACTTTTAGGAATATATGATCCCCTACCTACAATTCCATGTCCTTGCGCCTTAGGTCTACATAGCTTTTTTCTCGGTTTTGTGTGGTTTGTATCCTAGCTTTAATCTTCTGGACTGCGGCGTTGTTAATTTGCACCAGCTACTGCCCAATAGTTGTCGTTTGCCCCCTTCTTCCTAAAAGATAGGGGTTCAAAATCTTCGTCCGTAGAGAACCTCGTATGTGGCCATTTGTATGGTGGCTTGACAACTATTATTATAAGCAAATTTCATAAGGGGTAGGTACTTATCTCATTTTCTTGCAAAATCATTCACATATACCCTCAACATGTCTTCCAATATTTGCTTGAGCATTTCTGTTTGACCATCTGTTTATGGGTTGAATGTCGTACTATAACTGTGTACCCAATGCCTTTTGTTGAATTTTCCAGAAGCGAGATT
>NW_019272936.1:3497-5420 GCF_002738345.1 Cucurbita maxima
TACTTAAAAACTTTCATTTTTAATGTTAGCGGGGATAGCTCAGTTTAGAGAGCGTCAAATTTAAGATTTGAAGGTCACGTGTTCGATCTCCATGTTCACCACACCTGTTTCGCAAAACCTGACTATTGAATAAAAAACTTAGTCATTATTCCTTGTTAAAATCTCAATGAATAGCTAAAATACCTTTACTGATGAATTTTCAATCTCAATGAATAGCTAAAATACCTTTACTGATGAATTTTCATTTCTAGTGATCTGATGAATTTTCAATCTCAATGAATAGCTAAAATACCTTTACTGATGAATTTTCATTTCTAGTGATTGCGGGGATAGCTTAGAGAGAGCGTCAGATTGAATATCTGAAGGTCATGTGTTTGATCCACTTTCACCACACTTGGTTCACGTTGCATAATTTGACTATAAAATTAGTTATTATTTATGTTTTTGATCCATGTTCACTGCAGGTTCACGTTGCATAATTTGACTATAAAATTAGTTATTATTTATGTTTTTGATCCATGTTCACTGCATTAGCACGTTGCATAATTTGACTATAAAATTAGTTATTATTTATGTTTTTGATCCATGTTCACTGCATTAGCAATTATTTCTTTTTAAAAACTCAACTCTAATGATTGCAGGGATAGCTCAGTTGGGAGAGCGTCAGACTAAAGATCTGAAAGTCACGTGTTTGATCCACGTTCAAACTAAAATTAGTGGAAATACCTTTGCATTATGAATTTTCAATTTTAATATTAGTGTGGAGAGCGTCATAGTGAAAAGGAAACGTGTTCGATCCACGTTCATTTATTTTAATGTTAAGCATAGATAGTGTGTCTATAGATTAAAAGATAGCGTGGTGGATTCCTAATTCTTTATTTGACTATAAATGCTCTGTAAGACATTTAGTAAAATGACTCATTTTATTGTTCTTATTGCATGAAACAATAAAATTGATCTTCCCCTAGAATTGTCAATACATTATACTTTCAATGTTGCTAAGTTGAGTCCCTTTGAAGGTGATGATTTTTCTGATTCGATGACGAATCCTGAAGAGGGGGATGATGATAAGAATCACGGTGTACATTCTACTTTCAATGTTACTGAGTTGAGTTCTTTTGATGTAGGTGATGATTTTTTTGATTCGAGGACGAATCCTTTTGAAGAGGGGGATGATGATAAAAATCACCATGTTCCAACTAGACATTTTACACAACCCAAGGCCAAGATGATTCAATAAGCATTCATGCTTCATCTACAAAATTGGATAGGCTAGGTTCAACCATCATTTCATGTGTTACTAGCTGATTCGTTTGAGTCAATACCATTTGGAGATTCAAAAGTAAATATTTGCACAGTTGAAGTAGCGGATGAAGTTCCAAGCATCATTTCATAGTGGTTAGAAAACTTTATTTATTATTTTAATTTCATAAAGTTTGTAATGCTCAAATTGACTTCGTCTTCTGTGGAGATTTAAAGGGATCGAGATTAAATCACGGGCACTAACATTTTTTATGGGGAGACTATAAATACCCACAAATTATTATGTAAAAGCATATTTGTGATCAATGAAATTGATCTCTCAAGTTGAGAGGTTCCCTCTTATAGAAATCTGTAAAAGCATATTTGTGATCAATGAAATTGATCTCTCAAGTTGAGAGGTTCCCTCTTATAGAAATCTAAGCATATCTTTGTCGTTTTTAAGTTTCATGCAATTCCTGTGGTAGATTGCATCTGAGATATTTAATCAAGCCTTGATCAAGTTTGATTGTGGAGTGACTCAATTTAGACAAAGATTTCAAATCTTGCTTCTCACTCTTGGATCTCATAATCTAATTCTAGCTTTATCTCTTGGTTTATCCAAAATTTGTATAAGAAGGTGTTAATTTCTTCAATTAAAGGTTCTTGCTTCTACAAAAGCTT
>NW_019272936.1:5436-9382 GCF_002738345.1 Cucurbita maxima
GAAAATGAAGAAATATTGCTACACAACAGGTCATGAATAAGGAAAAATTTGAAAAGAAACAATATATTTAATAATAGATAATCTTATTTTTGGAGATGCGGGGTATCGATCCCCGTACCTCTCACATGCAAAGCGAGCGCTCTACCATCTGAGCTACATCCCCATGATTCTTACATCATAAAACCCTATTAATGTCCCATCATCAATAATAGTGAAAATAAAAAAATATCAAAATATTAATAACAAATAGTTTAGATATCCCCACAATTCTTACGTCACAAAGTCCTATGCATCTCGTCATCAGTAATAGTGAAAATGAAAAACTATCCCAGCTCATTATGTCCTAAATAAGAAAAAATTGAAAAGAAATAATATATTTAATAATCGATTCAATTGAAGATGCAAGGTATTGAGCCTCATACTTTCCACATGGGAAATGAACGCTATACCATTCGAACTACATCCCTACGATTTTTACATCAAAAAACCCTAAACGTCCCTTCATCAATAATTGTGAAAATGAAAAAGTATATATGCATATTATGTCATAAATAAGGAAATATTGAAAATGAAGAAATATCACTACTCAACATGTCATGAATAAGGAAAAATTGAAAAGAAGTAATTTTCAATAATAGTGACATGAAAAACTATCCCTGCTCATTATGTCGTATCCACATTAGAAGTGAGCGCTCTACTATCTGAGCTACATCCCCATACTACAATCTCTTGAAGGGGCATTTTGAGAATCAAACTCGAGACCTCTCACTCCCAGAGCGAGAATCATACCACTAGACCAAATGCCCTTGTTATACCACTTGAAACGTATGTATGAAGCCTTAGGCCTAGGTATTAAGTTTGTATTTTTTCGTATTGCAGGAAACACGTGAAGTCCTCAGAGGTAGAATGTGTCTTGGAGAATAAAGCCTTGGGATGGGATATTGTATTAAGAGCATGATGGTAAGTATAAAATGTTGAATATGAAGTTAGGTTGATGTCGAATATGAAGTCCTTCGATAAAAAAGGAATTAGACATAAGGGCATTTCAAGAATTGAACTCAAATTGCACCACAAGTGAGAATCATACCACTAAACTAAATGTCTTTTCTTGAACACCCAATATTTTTAACTTCTACTTAAATATATTTTTCTCTCATGAAAAGTTGAATTGTTATAATATAAAAGGGTTATCAAACAACCCAACAAAAGAAACAAACTAATCAATTTGGGTTGGATTGATTCGGTTTAGTTCATCAGTTTGTTTGATTTAATTTTTCTATTTTGTCTCATATGACAAGAAAATAAAGTTGTATTGAATGCACCTTAGTTTCATTTATGACAAACTCATATGAAACATAATTGCATTAATAGTACTCAGAGTTGGAGTCTATAAGCATTTCATAAACTTTCGTGCAATTCATGCTTTATTAAAGATGAGATAAAATTTGGGGAACTTTAAATTACTTCATGTGGAGCTTCAATTACTATATGCTAGTTACAATCTTTAGGATTAATTAATTGGACACAAATTCATGAATTTAGGGAATTTTTTGTGTAATTATCAACTACAACTTATGTTTTCAAATTTTTAGGACATAATTTAGGTAGTTGTTTTTATGAGTCGTAAACTTGTTTCTTTGCATAATATGGATTTAGTTGAACTATTATTATCGATAAGATGGAGAAAGAAATTGTCTTTGAAATGACTAATAGACTTAGGTTCATCGTTGTTGTTTTTTAACTTGTGATTTTGCAGAAAGTTTAACTAATATGAACTGTCATGTCACAAGAACTTTAAAGTAAATCAAGAATATACCCTAAACATCATTCAAGATGGCAATAAAATGGAGTTAAATTGAACGCACTTTAGTTTCATGTTTGGCGTGTTTAAGATAAAGCATAATTGTCTTAATGATCTTAAGAGAAATTCCTATTTTATTAGAGGAGACCAACTTTATTTAAGGTACTAGGAGTTCAAGAATCTGGATTTGAATCTGGTTAAGAAACCGTAAGATTTGAAAGTTTTGAATTCTAGACCAAATTTGTATCTAATTATTTCTTTTTATGACTAATTATAAATTAAGAGAAAAATATTTTTGTAAAGATAGATTAAACTCTAAAGCTTTGGTGACAAAACCATGTTTAGACTAGCAGTTTAAAGTCAGGAGATGCGGTCACAGGTGTGATTATTTTGGATGGGTTCGTATGAGGGAGCCTTCAAAGGTTGTGCACTCACAGATGGGGTTGTTATGCAGCGTTAGTCTGTCTTTGTGTTTGAGTTTTTTTTTTTTTTTTTTTTTTTTTGTAATTCTATCCCAAACACTTTTTTTTTTGTTTGGATAAATTTGAACAACACCGTCTTATAATTTAATTTAATTTTATATTTAATGTGGTGTTGTTTTTTCAATCTTATTTTAATTTTACAGCATTATTTTATATTAATTTACTTTTATTTTTATTTGTTTTAACTTTCAATTTTAGTTTCTATTTGAGTTTTGAACCCTTGAAATTTGGGTTGTGACAGATTGGTATCAGAGCAGCCGGATTTTAAATTATATAGATTTTTTCTTAAGATAAAGAGTCGTATATCTCTATGACTCACCTCGATGACACGTCTCTCCGCGACCAAGTAAGCAGTCTAACCCTATTTTGTAGTATATGATATGTTGTAAAACTTGTATGAATTTATTGTATGTTTTGATTTTCGTGGTAGTTATAAAATGTCCTTGGACATTAAAGAGTGAACGTTAACTATATAAGACCATAATGGATCAACGTTATAGTGTCTAGATATGGTGAGGAGGAAAAGAGTGGTCATGAGATATATGACTAGCCTTAGGAAAACAGAGAGTTTTCGTTGCAGAGTGCGAGACATCTAATCCATGAAATTTTGGTACTAGAAATGAAGAAACTGGAGATGGTCCCCAAACGTCTATATGGACCATTTCCAATCGCACTTTCTTTGGTTCTCTAGCAATTTTTGTGAAGCTAACTCGTTTATATTTTTCCATAACGCAGCTCTCACAAACACCCATATCAATAGATTTTAGGCCTTCTAAAACTTCATTTGCACCCATCATCTTCATTTCTTTGATGCTCATATGTTCAAGTCTATTGACACTACTGTAGGGTGCATAAACATGGTTGTTGTTGCTGTTACTTGAATTGGAAGCACTCTTAGCAACAACAACCATGTTTATACACTCTACATTAGTGTATAGGGTTCCCGATTTTAGGTCATGCTACCACCATGACACCCTTCATAACCTATGCTATCCAACTGACAAATAGAGATTAGATTCTTCTTGAGATCAGGAATATATCTGACATCCTATAATATCCACACACTCATTTCCTGTTAGAGTTTATATGTAGACATCTTTATTCCCTTCAATCTCCAACGTTTTGTTGTCGGCAATATACACCTTCCTAACATTTCCTTATTGAAAATTTTGAAACAATTCCTTACTTGGATTCGAATGAAACGATGCAACTGAATCTAAAATCTAAAATTCAATTGGGCTGTTCATGCTAAGGATTAAAGCATTCTCAGTATCTTCTGCTGAATATATGAAATTATCGTTATCTTCAAATTTGTGATTTTTCTTTTCATCAATTTTGTACGATCTATCCGAAAGTGTAATTTTTCTTCACAATTTCAACACTTTACGTTTTGTTTGTTTGGAGATTTTTCCCAGTTTCTTAATTTTGATCGCCCATGTTTGTTTAGGCTCTTTGATTTACTTCTTCCCCTTCGATCAACAATGAAAGCATTTCCGGATGAATCTTCAATTTTCCGTTTGGGCTTTCGCTGACATTTCAAATTTCACTAAATTTCAGTTTAATAGATCCTCGTGAACTGTTGATTGCAGCAACAACAGTATACCACGACTCGAGTAAAGATGACATCAAAATCAATGCTTTAATCTTATTTTTTAACATAATT
>NW_019272937.1:0-9504 GCF_002738345.1 Cucurbita maxima
CTTAGAAATAATATTCTAAATCATCAAGCCTTATCATTCCTCAAAAAAAATTCGAAAAACGTCGACCGTGACTCGGTTTTTTTAGCACGTACTAACAACATCCCTGTTTGGGTTTCCGAAGAAGGGTTCGATTTGAAGAACTCTTTTACTGTTTTATGCAATTCGTTTCTTAGAAATAATATTCTAAATCATCAAGCCTTAACATTCATCATAAAAATTTCGAAAAACGTCGACCGTGACTCGGCTTTTTTAGCACGTACAAAAACTTCCCTCTTTGGGTTTCCGAAAAAGGGTTCGATTTGAAGAACCATATTACTGTTTTATGCACTCCGTTTCTTAGAAATAATATTCTAAATCATCAAGCCTTATCATTCCTAACAAAAATTTCGAAAAAACGACAACCGTGACTCGATTTTTTTAGCATGTACTAACAAGTTCCCTGTTTAGGTTTCCGAAGAAGGGTTCGATTTTAAGAACTCTTTTTACAGTTTTATGCAATCCGTTTCTTAGAAATAATATTCTAAATCATCAAGCCTTATCAATCAAAAATTTCAAAAAATGTCGACCGTGACTCGCTTATTTAGCACGTACTAAAAACTTCCCTGTATGGGTTTCCTTAAAAGGGTTCGATTTGAAGAACTCTTTTACTGTTCTATGCACTCCGTTTCTTAGAAATAATATTCTAAATCATCAAGCTTTGTCATTCCTCAAAAAACTTTTGAAAAACGTCGACCGTGACTAGGTTTTTTTAGCACGTACTAAAAACTTCCCTGTTTGGGTTTCCAAGAAGGGTTCGATTTGAAGAACTCTTTTACAGTTTTATGCACTCCGTTTCTTATAAATAATATTCTAAATCATCAAGCCTTAACATTCATCATAAAAATTTCGAAAAACGTCGTCCGTGACTCGGCTTTTTTAGCACGTACTAAAAACAACCCTCTTTGGAATTCCGAAGAAGGGTTCGATTTGAAGAACCATATTACTGTTTTATGCACTCCGTTTCTTAGAAATAATATTCTAAATCATCAAGCCTTATCATTCCTAACAGAAATTTCGAAAAAACGACAACCGTGATTCGATTTTTTTAGCATGTACTAACAAGTTCCCTGTTTAGGTTTCCGAAGAAGGGTTCGATTTTAAGAACTCTTTTACAGTTTTATGCACTCCGTTTCTTAGAAATAATATTCTAAATCATCAAGCCTTATCAATCAAAAATTTCAAAAAACGTCGACCGTGACTCGCTTAATTAGCACGTACTAAAAACTTCCCTGTTTGGGTTTCCAAAGAAGGGTTCGATTTGAAGAACTCTTTTACTGTTTTATGCACTCCGTTTCTTAGAAATAATATTCTAAATCATCAAGCCTTATCAATCAAAAATTTCAAAAAACGTCGACCGTGACTCGCTTAATTAGCACGTACTAAAAACTTCCCTGTTTGGGTTTCCAAAAGAAGGGTTCGATTTGAAGAACTCTTTTACTGTTTTATGCACTCTGTTTCTTAGAAATAATATTCTAAATCATCAAGTCTTATCATTCCTCACAAAACTTTCGAAAAATGTCGACCGTGACTCGGTTTTTTTAGCACGTACTAAAAAACTTCCCTGTTTGGGTTTTCGAACAAGGGTTCGATTTGAAGAACTCTTTTACTTTTTTATGTACTCTGTTTCTTAGAAATAATATTCTTAATCATCAAGCCTTAACATTCATCATAAAAATAACGAAAAACGTCGACCGTGACTCGGCTTTTTTAGCACGTACTAAAAACTTCCCTCTTTAAGTTTCCAAGCAGGATTCGATTTGACGAACCATATTACTGTTTTATGCACTCCGTTTCTTAGAATTAATATTCTAAATCATCAAGCCTTATCATTCCTCACAAAACTTTCGAAAAACGTCGATCCTGACTCGAATTTTTTAGCACGTACTAAAAACTTCCCTGTTTGGGTTTCCGAAGAAGGGTTCGATTTGAAGAACTCTTTTACTATTTTATGCACTCCGTTTCTTCGAAACTATATTCTAAATCATCAATCCTTATCATTCCTAACCAAACTTTCGAAATACGTCCACCGTGACTCGGTTTTTTTAGCACGTACTAACAACTTCCCTGTTTGGGTTTCCGAAGTAGGGTTCGATTTGAACAACTCTTTTACTATTTTATGCACTCCGTTTCTTCGAAACTATATTCTAAATCATCAATCCTTATCATTCCTAACCAAACTTTCGAAATACGTCCACCGTGACTCGGTTTTTTTAGCACGTACTAACAACTTCCCTGTTTGGGTTTCCGAAGTAGGGTTCGATTTGAACAACTCTTTTACTATTTTATGCACTCCGTTTCTTCGAAACTATATTCTAAATCATCAATCCTTATCATTCCTAACCAAACTTTCGAAATACGTCCACCGTGACTCGGTTTTTTTAGCACGTACTAACAACTTCCCTGTTTGGGTTTCCGAAGTAGGGTTCGATTTGAACAACTCTTTTACTATTTTATGCACTCCGTTTCTTCGAAACTATATTCTAAATCATCAATCCTTATCATTCCTAACCAAACTTTCGAAATACGTCCACCGTGACTCGGTTTTTTTAGCACGTACTAACAACTTCCCTGTTTGGGTTTCCGAAGTAGGGTTCGATTTGAACAACTCTTTTACTATTTTATGCACTCCGTTTCTTCGAAACTATATTCTAAATCATCAATCCTTATCATTCCTAACCAAACTTTCGAAATACGTCCACCGTGACTCGGTTTTTTTAGCACGTACTAACAACTTCCCTGTTTGGGTTTCCGAAGTAGGGTTCGATTTGAACAACTCTTTTACTATTTTATGCACTCCGTTTCTTCGAAACTATATTCTAAATCATCAATCCTTATCATTCCTAACCAAACTTTCGAAATACGTCCACCGTGACTCGGTTTTTTTAGCACGTACTAACAACTTCCCTGTTTGGGTTTCCGAAGTAGGGTTCGATTTGAACAACTCTTTTACTATTTTATGCACTCCGTTTCTTCGAAACTATATTCTAAATCATCAATCCTTATCATTCCTAACCAAACTTTCGAAATACGTCCACCGTGACTCGGTTTTTTTAGCACGTACTAACAACTTCCCTGTTTGGGTTTCCGAAGTAGGGTTCGATTTGAACAACTCTTTTACTATTTTATGCACTCCGTTTCTTCGAAACTATATTCTAAATCATCAATCCTTATCATTCCTAACCAAACTTTCGAAATACGTCCACCGTGACTCGGTTTTTTTAGCACGTACTAACAACTTCCCTGTTTGGGTTTCCGAAGTAGGGTTCGATTTGAACAACTCTTTTACTATTTTATGCACTCCGTTTCTTCGAAACTATATTCTAAATCATCAATCCTTATCATTCCTAACCAAACTTTCGAAATACGTCCACCGTGACTCGGTTTTTTTAGCACGTACTAACAACTTCCCTGTTTGGGTTTCCGAAGTAGGGTTCGATTTGAACAACTCTTTTACTATTTTATGCACTCCGTTTCTTCGAAACTATATTCTAAATCATCAATCCTTATCATTCCTAACCAAACTTTCGAAATACGTCCACCGTGACTCGGTTTTTTTAGCACGTACTAACAACTTCCCTGTTTGGGTTTCCGAAGTAGGGTTCGATTTGAACAACTCTTTTACTATTTTATGCACTCCGTTTCTTCGAAACTATATTCTAAATCATCAATCCTTATCATTCCTAACCAAACTTTCGAAATACGTCCACCGTGACTCGGTTTTTTTAGCACGTACTAACAACTTCCCTGTTTGGGTTTCCGAAGTAGGGTTCGATTTGAACAACTCTTTTACTATTTTATGCACTCCGTTTCTTCGAAACTATATTCTAAATCATCAATCCTTATCATTCCTAACCAAACTTTCGAAATACGTCCACCGTGACTCGGTTTTTTTAGCACGTACTAACAACTTCCCTGTTTGGGTTTCCGAAGTAGGGTTCGATTTGAACAACTCTTTTACTATTTTATGCACTCCGTTTCTTCGAAACTATATTCTAAATCATCAATCCTTATCATTCCTAACCAAACTTTCGAAATACGTCCACCGTGACTCGGTTTTTTTAGCACGTACTAACAACTTCCCTGTTTGGGTTTCCGAAGTAGGGTTCGATTTGAACAACTCTTTTACTATTTTATGCACTCCGTTTCTTCGAAACTATATTCTAAATCATCAATCCTTATCATTCCTAACCAAACTTTCGAAATACGTCCACCGTGACTCGGTTTTTTTAGCACGTACTAACAACTTCCCTGTTTGGGTTTCCGAAGTAGGGTTCGATTTGAACAACTCTTTTACTATTTTATGCACTCCGTTTCTTCGAAACTATATTCTAAATCATCAATCCTTATCATTCCTAACCAAACTTTCGAAATACGTCCACCGTGACTCGGTTTTTTTAGCACGTACTAACAACTTCCCTGTTTGGGTTTCCGAAGTAGGGTTCGATTTGAACAACTCTTTTACTATTTTATGCACTCCGTTTCTTCGAAACTATATTCTAAATCATCAATCCTTATCATTCCTAACCAAACTTTCGAAATACGTCCACCGTGACTCGGTTTTTTTAGCACGTACTAACAACTTCCCTGTTTGGGTTTCCGAAGTAGGGTTCGATTTGAACAACTCTTTTACTATTTTATGCACTCCGTTTCTTCGAAACTATATTCTAAATCATCAATCCTTATCATTCCTAACCAAACTTTCGAAATACGTCCACCGTGACTCGGTTTTTTTAGCACGTACTAACAACTTCCCTGTTTGGGTTTCCGAAGTAGGGTTCGATTTGAACAACTCTTTTACTATTTTATGCACTCCGTTTCTTCGAAACTATATTCTAAATCATCAATCCTTATCATTCCTAACCAAACTTTCGAAATACGTCCACCGTGACTCGGTTTTTTTAGCACGTACTAACAACTTCCCTGTTTGGGTTTCCGAAGTAGGGTTCGATTTGAACAACTCTTTTACTATTTTATGCACTCCGTTTCTTCGAAACTATATTCTAAATCATCAATCCTTATCATTCCTAACCAAACTTTCGAAATACGTCCACCGTGACTCGGTTTTTTTAGCACGTACTAACAACTTCCCTGTTTGGGTTTCCGAAGTAGGGTTCGATTTGAACAACTCTTTTACTATTTTATGCACTCCGTTTCTTCGAAACTATATTCTAAATCATCAATCCTTATCATTCCTAACCAAACTTTCGAAATACGTCCACCGTGACTCGGTTTTTTTAGCACGTACTAACAACTTCCCTGTTTGGGTTTCCGAAGTAGGGTTCGATTTGAACAACTCTTTTACTATTTTATGCACTCCGTTTCTTAGAAATAATATTCTAAATCATCAATCCTTATCATTCCTAACCAAACTTTTGAAATACGTCCACCGTGACTCGGTTTTTTTACCATGTACTTCAAACTTCCCAGATTTGGGTTTCCGAAGTAGGGTTGAATTTGAAGAATTCTTTTACTGTTTTATGCACTCCGTTTGTTAGAAATAATATTCTAAATCATCAAGCCTTATCATTCCTACCAAAAATTTCGAAAAACGTCGTCTGTGACTCGGTTTTTTTAGCATGTACTAACAACTTCCGTGTTTGGGTTTCCGAAGAAGGGTTCGAGTTAAAGAACTCTTTTACTGTTTTATGCACTCCGTTTCTTAGAAATAATATTCTAAATCATCAAGCCTTATCATTCCTACCAAAAATTTCGAAAAACGTCGACTGTGACTCGGTTTTTTTAGCACGTACTAACAACTTCCCTGTTTGGGTTTCCGAAGTAGGGTTCGAGTTAAAGAACTCTTTTACTGTTTTATGCACTTTGTTTCTTAGAAATAATATTCTAAATCATCAAGCCTTATCATTCCTCACCAAACATTCGAAAGACGTCGACCGCGACTCGGATTTTTTAGCAAGTACTTCAAACTTCCCAAATTTGGGTTTCCGAAGTAGGGTTCGATTTGAAGAACTCTTTTACTGTTTTAAGCACTCCGTTTCTTAGAAATAATATTCTAAATCATCAAGCCTTATCATTCCTACCAAAAATTTCGAAAAACGTCGACTGTGACTCAGTTTTTTTAGCACGTACTAACAAGTTCCCTGTTTGGGTTTCCGAAGAAGGGTTCGATTTGAAGAACTCTTTTAATGTTTTATTCCCTCCGTTTCTTAGAAATAATATTCTAAATCCTCAAGCCTTATCATTTCCTCACAAAACTTTCGAAAAACGTCGACCGTGAATCGGTTGTTTTAGGACGTACTAAAAACATCCCTGTTTGGGTTTCCGAAGAAGGGTTCGATTTGAAGAACACTTTTACTGTTTTATGCACTCCGTTTCTTAGAAATAATATTCTAAATCCTCAAGCCTTATCATTCCTCACAAAACTTTCAAAAAACGTCGACCGTGACTCGGTTTTTTTAGCACGTACTAAAAACGTCCCTGTTTTGGTTTCCGAAGAAGGGTTCGATCTGAAGAACTCTTTTACAGTTTTATGCACTCCGTATCTTAGAAATAATATCTAAATCATCAAGCCTTATCATTCCTCACAAAACTTTCGAAAAATGTCGATCGTGACTCGGTTTTTTTAGCACGTACTTCAAACATCCCAAATTTGGGTTTCCGAAGTTGGGTTCGATTTGAAGAACTCTTTTACTGTTTTATGCACTCCGTTTCTTAGAAATAATATTCTAAATCATCAAGCCTTATCATTCCTCCCAAAAATTTCGAAAAACGTCGACTGTGACTCGGGTTTTTTAGCACGTACTAACAAGTTCCCTGTTTGGGTTTCCGAAGAAGGGTTCGATCTGAAGAACTCTTTTACAGTTTTATGCACTCCGTATCTTAGAAATAATATCTAAATCATCAAGCCTTATCATTCCTCCCAAAAATTTCGAAAAACGTCGACTGTGACTCGGGTTTTTTAGCACGTACTAACAAGTTCCCTGTTTGGGTTTCCGAAGAAGGGTTCGATCTGAAGAACTCTTTTACAGTTTTATGCACTCCGTATCTTAGAAATAATATCTAAATCATCAAGCCTTATCATTCCTCCCAAAAATTTCGAAAAACGTCGACTGTGACTCGGGTTTTTTAGCACGTACTAACAAGTTCCCTGTTTGGGTTTCCGAAGAAGGGTTCGATCTGAAGAACTCTTTTACAGTTTTATGCACTCCGTATCTTAGAAATAATATCTAAATCATCAAGCCTTATCATTCCTCCCAAAAATTTCGAAAAACGTCGACTGTGACTCGGGTTTTTTAGCACGTACTAACAAGTTCCCTGTTTGGGTTTCCGAAGAAGGGTTCGATCTGAAGAACTCTTTTACAGTTTTATGCACTCCGTATCTTAGAAATAATATCTAAATCATCAAGCCTTATCATTCCTCCCAAAAATTTCGAAAAACGTCGACTGTGACTCGGGTTTTTTAGCACGTACTAACAAGTTCCCTGTTTGGGTTTCCGAAGAAGGGTTCGATCTGAAGAACTCTTTTACAGTTTTATGCACTCCGTATCTTAGAAATAATATCTAAATCATCAAGCCTTATCATTCCTCCCAAAAATTTCGAAAAACGTCGACTGTGACTCGGGTTTTTTAGCACGTACTAACAAGTTCCCTGTTTGGGTTTCCGAAGAAGGGTTCGATCTGAAGAACTCTTTTACAGTTTTATGCACTCCGTATCTTAGAAATAATATCTAAATCATCAAGCCTTATCATTCCTCCCAAAAATTTCGAAAAACGTCGACTGTGACTCGGGTTTTTTAGCACGTACTAACAAGTTCCCTGTTTGGGTTTCCGAAGAAGGGTTCGATCTGAAGAACTCTTTTACAGTTTTATGCACTCCGTATCTTAGAAATAATATCTAAATCATCAAGCCTTATCATTCCTCCCAAAAATTTCGAAAAACGTCGACTGTGACTCGGGTTTTTTAGCACGTACTAACAAGTTCCCTGTTTGGGTTTCCGAAGAAGGGTTCGATCTGAAGAACTCTTTTACAGTTTTATGCACTCCGTATCTTAGAAATAATATCTAAATCATCAAGCCTTATCATTCCTCCCAAAAATTTCGAAAAACGTCGACTGTGACTCGGGTTTTTTAGCACGTACTAACAAGTTCCCTGTTTGGGTTTCCGAAGAAGGGTTCGATCTGAAGAACTCTTTTACAGTTTTATGCACTCCGTATCTTAGAAATAATATCTAAATCATCAAGCCTTATCATTCCTCCCAAAAATTTCGAAAAACGTCGACTGTGACTCGGGTTTTTTAGCACGTACTAACAAGTTCCCTGTTTGGGTTTCCGAAGAAGGGTTCGATCTGAAGAACTCTTTTACAGTTTTATGCACTCCGTATCTTAGAAATAATATCTAAATCATCAAGCCTTATCATTCCTCCCAAAAATTTCGAAAAACGTCGACTGTGACTCGGGTTTTTTAGCACGTACTAACAAGTTCCCTGTTTGGGTTTCCGAAGAAGGGTTCGATCTGAAGAACTCTTTTACAGTTTTATGCACTCCGTATCTTAGAAATAATATCTAAATCATCAAGCCTTATCATTCCTCCCAAAAATTTCGAAAAACGTCGACTGTGACTCGGGTTTTTTAGCACGTACTAACAAGTTCCCTGTTTGGGTTTCCGAAGAAGGGTTCGATCTGAAGAACTCTTTTACAGTTTTATGCACTCCGTATCTTAGAAATAATATCTAAATCATCAAGCCTTATCATTCCTCCCAAAAATTTCGAAAAACGTCGACTGTGACTCGGGTTTTTTAGCACGTACTTCAAACTTCCCAAATTTGGGTTTCCGAAGTAGGGTTCGATTTGAAGAACTCTTTTACTGTTTTAAGCACTCCGTTTCTTAGAAATAATATTCTAAATCATCAAGCCTTATCATTCCTGCCAAAAATTTCGAAAAACGTCGACTGTGACTCAGTTTTTTTAGCACGTACTAACAAGTTCCCTGTTTCGGTTTCCGAAGAAGGGTTTGATTTGAAGAACTCTTTTAATGTTTTATTCCCTCCGTTTCTTAGAAATAATATTCTATATCATCAAGCCTTATCATTCCTCACAAAACATTCGAAAAACGTCGACCGTGACTCGGTTTTTTTAGCACGTACTAACAAGTTCCCTGTTTCGGTTTCCGAAGAAGGGTTTGATTTGAAGAACACTTTTACTGTTTTATGCACTCCGTTTCTTAGAAATAATATTCTAAATCCTCAGGCCTTATCATTCCTCACAAAACTTTCGAAAAACGTCGACCGTGACTCGGTTTTTTTAGCACGTACTAAAAACGTCCCTGTTTGGGTTTCCGAAGAAGGGTTCGATCTGAAGAACTCTTTTACAGTTTTATGCATTCCGTATCATAGAAATAATATCTAAATCATCAAGCCTTATCATTCCTCACAAAACTTTCAAAAAATGTCGATCGTGACTCGGTTTTTTTAGCACGTACTTCAAACATCCCAAATTTGGGTTTCCGAA
>NW_019272938.1:0-9435 GCF_002738345.1 Cucurbita maxima
ACTATATGGTTAGGGTACGTTTGGAAAACAATATGACTAAGGTATGTCTATGAAATGATACGACTATGAGATGTATAAGGACAATAAGGTTATGACAAGATTAAAAATACGATAGGATTAGGATATGATTTATAGGGTAGGTTTTGTTGGATTCAAACTCTCGTCCAAATATAACATATTTGAACTTGGATGTAATAACGTGCTATATATAATGCACCCTATTAATTATTACATAGATGGTATATATTTAGATAAATAAGGTTAGAAAAGTAGTGAGCCTGTTGTATACCAATTTGATTTGACTATATATAAAAGAAACAAAACAATGGATTTGTGAACAAAGAAAAAGTTACCAACTTAAACTCCCAAAAAAAAAAAAAAATAATAATAATAATAATAATAAAGCCTCAAACATAAACATATTCGGTTCTCATCATATTGTTTGCTTTTAAATCAAACATGATTATTAGCTCATGTTTTGCACAATCCAACTCTCATTCTCCCCGTGGGAAGTTGCAATTTGGAATCATATAAAGGATTCAATTCTCTTGGCTTACTACAAGTCTAAAGACAACGATTTAGGCAAACATGAAATCGAACTTGGAGCGAAATACTTTTGGACCTTTAAAGATAATTTTTGGCAATCAACACGATTTTGGTGCAATTTTAGCAGCAAACACGGACATGCTTGTGGTGAATTATTTTGGCCAGAAATGGAAAATTGGTTTAGTGATCAATGTTATAATAGTATTTGTACTTGGGCAGCACGAGACAATGACATTTTCTTACGTCTTGGTTCTAAAGAATCATATCTATTAGAGTACACTTGGAAATGATGTCGAGTTTCATTGGGTTGATTTAAACCCAATGTCCAAGGATGTTGAGTTTCATTGGGTTGATTTCAACACAATTGTTGAACTAGACACGAGAAAACCCTTATTGCTTTTCTATTTTGAGATTGGAGGTCAATTCTTTTGTACTTGTCGAGCTAAAATGTATATGGATGATAATAAAAATAAAACATGATATATATATATATAAACTTTTTTTTTTTTTTTTGGAATGATACAAGTTGTAAGGACCTGGCTAACTCGATGACTTCATTAAAGACAGGAAAATTTTTAGCGAAATAAAACAAGAAAATTTAAAACATAATATACATTATATCAAAATAAAGTTCATACATGAGTTTTTAAAACACAACCCAACATTTAAGACACAAAATACGGAATGGACACAAAACATTTTAAAATAAAAAGATTGAGGACGACGGGTGAAACTTGTCTACGGCACCTACTCCAGAGTCCGCTCCCGACCTCGAAAAGCTCCTTATTACCTGAAAAATAAGGAATGAGTACAAAGACTCAGTAAGTAGCCTACTTGTAGGTTCTTAATCGTGTCCTTGATATGCTAGAGTATCACACTCTTTCTTTTCTTTTTCTTGTTCTTGTTGTAAGTACTT
Source organism: Cucurbita maxima (assembly GCF_002738345.1). NCBI lineage: Eukaryota > Viridiplantae > Streptophyta > Magnoliopsida > Cucurbitales > Cucurbitaceae > Cucurbita > Cucurbita maxima. The sequence continues at coordinate 1,463 of NW_019272938.1, forward strand.
ATGCTCTTTAGTTCTTATCCTTGACTTGTATGTTCTTATCACGATCTATTCTGAGAACCTTGGTCCTTGGATCCTTAAACTTTAGTTCTAATCCAACGGCCGGTTCTTAGGTCTTGGTTCTTGGTCTTAGAACTTAGATCTTGATCCATGTTCTAGTCATTGATCTTTGTCTTGCTCTTGGTAATTTCTAGGTTCTTGTTTTGCTCTTTTAATGATATATAGTACTAAATTATAGTTTACCTTGTATATCATATTTGATATTTTATTATAAGCAAATGTCTCCTTAACATAGGTATCTTTTCATATATTGTTATTTCCATTTATTCTATTTCCATATCCTTGCAATTTATTTGATTATAAATAGGGAACTTTCACACACCATTCACTTGTGGTGGTTTAGCAAACATTCTCAGGTTCGTTCTCCAAGACACTCCCCTAAGATTTATGGCACTAGTCATGAACCTGGAAACCTTTATCCAAGGTTTCATGCGTTCCAATTGACAGAGTTTCATAATATTTGGAGGTTATCTAGTTCATGAACCGAAGCTAAATTAACTTATGGGTATTATCGTCATTTTACATCATTTCTTGGTTTACCTACTTAACCTTATCCAATGACCACCAAATTTCATATATAGTCTTAACGTACCATATCATGCATTTGAGTTCACATGCAATCGTTCATGCAATAATACAAACATGCTCAATGGGAAGATAACGTTCATCTTCATCCGAAGCGCAGATTTCACATATTTTCCTACATCCTTTATCATGCATACATTCAATATCGCATTGTCACTCTAAAATGATTTTAGAGTCGATCATATCTAGATCCTATTGATTTTCTTAATTAATTTATTTGCATGGCTTACATGCTAATATGTTAGGTCTAGCAAGCTAGGATTATCAATTTTACAGCATGCATGCTTAATCCAAGCAGTTCCTACAAGTATTACTCGTTGGAATCCAAATGGTTACTTACATGGTTAACGCGTGTTTTCTCGATCTCGAGTCTCTCACTGGAGAGGGTTCCAAAAATTATGAAATTTCCTTGATGGGTCCTAATTCACATAATAATAAGGTCAGTATCGAAGTTGGGATGAAAAAATACCAACACGCAAAAAACGGGTGAGAATAGGGGGCTCCACGCAACTGCACGTACATGCAAGATCCCCCATGCGCTGGCACGCGCCCCCTGTCACAATCGCACTTTTAATGGCAGCGGACTTGCGATTGTGCGACACTCACTTTCCAATGACAAGTGAGCTAAGCCAATTCGTTCTTACGTCGCCTACGGCCAAGCGACGTATGCTCGAGCCTCTGACCTCAGTTTTAAGAGAAGGTTTTAGAAAACGAGGGCAGAGAGAGATTTTTGAAAGAGACGTTATATAAGCAAGAAAGAGAGAAATAACAACGGCTCACAGTATATAACCTTAGGTAGGGAGAAGTTGACAACTAGTCGTATCCCCCTATAGTACATTCTGAGGCATTTCATGCCTGACAGGCCTAAACATGATATTTTTGAAACGTCATACTTCCTAGAAATACAAAAGTAAAACACTAGAATATGAAAAGACATGAAGGGTTGGGTTTGTCATGGGCAACATGCCTTAGACGAGCATGATCGTGACATCCTCCCCCACCTAATTGGTTGACGTCCCTGTCAACCGACAACTTTCAAACCTGGTTATGTGGGTGGCGGCGGAGTCTAGATCTTCGGCGCGTTCCCAGCTGGTTTCCTCCATAGGGAGATTCTTCCATTTGACAAGGAATTCACGAATCGTCCATACAGGTCTTCCTATCTTCCTAACTCTGTCGGCTAGGATCTCTGCTATTTCTTTGATGTCTCTTTGTTTAAGATCGATACTCGGTCTCGTGATTACATTTCACTGGTTTATACGTCCGGGTTAGGGTGATAGGGCTTCAAGTTGCTCACATGAATTATCGGGTGGATTTTCATCCATGTGGGTAGTGCAACTCTGTAGGAGGTAGCTTCGATCATTTTAAGGACTTCAACCGGGCCTTAATATTTTCGAACTAGTCCTGGTCCTTTCGACTGCAAAATCTGATTCATTCTGGTCTCAACTTGATGAGGACTTGATCTCCTGCTCGAAATTGTTGGGATCGACGCTTCTTGTCCGCCCACTTCTTCATATGCTTGGAAGCTTTCTCTAAATATGCCCGGGCTATATCAGTTGTCTGCTTCCATTCTCTTGTGAAGTTTTGAGCTTGAAGGTTTTTCCCTGGATAAGGATGATCAATAATATGAGGCAAGGCCGGTTGTCGTCCACTTACAATTTCAAAGGGACTCTTCCCCGTAGACGAGCTTGTTTGACAATTGAAATAGAATTGAGCGACATCTAACAGTTGTATCCAGTTCTTCTGGTGAGCGTCGATGAAGTGACGTAAGCATTCTTCGAGCAAGCAGTTGAACCATTCTGTCTGTCCATCGGTTTGAGGATGATAGCTCGTGGAGATGTTTAAAGTCGTTCCCAAGAAGGCAAATAGTTCGGTTCAGAATGTGCCAATGAATCTACCATCCCTATCACTGATGATGCTCGACGGAATGCCCCATAACTTGACAACTTGTTTGAAAAATAGTTGGGTTGTTAGTTCAGCCGAGCATAATTTGGGAGTGGGGACGAACGTCGTGTATTTTGAGAACTGGTCTACGATAAACAAGATGGCGTCATATTTCCCGACTTTTGGGAGGTGTGTTATGAAGTCCAGAGATACACTTTCCCAAGGCTTTGTTGGCACAAGTAGAGGTTCCAAGAGTCCCGAGACTTTGGTTTTTCGACTTTATCTTGTTAGCAGATGAGGCACGTCCTTGTGTACTCCATGATGTTGTCCCGCATACTCGGCCAAAAGTACCTCTTTTTTATTAGGGCGTATGTTCTTTGCCACCCAGGGTGTCCGGCCCATAAGGTATCATGACATTCATAAATGAGCTTCTTTCTCAGTTCTCCCGTTCTTGGAACGTATAATCTGTTTCCTTTAGTCATTAGAAGGTCTCCCTCGACCCAAAACTATCGTGTCTTCCCGGCTTTATCTAGCTCAACGACAGCTTTAGCCGATGGGTCTTTGTGTAAATGTTCTTTGATGACGTTGTGCATCGATCCATCGATCTTACTTGACTGAATATAGGCTGACATGCACAGGGCCGCATGTTCGCCCTTCTGACTCAGCGCATCGGCTCCTTGATTACTCTTCCCTGCCTTGTGTTCGAATTTGAAGTCGAATTCCGCCAACGACTCCTGCCACCGGGCTTGTTTTTTCGTCAATTTTGGTTGATCGAAGAAGTGGCAGATGACGCTATTATCCATCTTCACTATGAACTGTGATCCCAAGAGATACTGTCTCCAAACTCGTAGGCAATGGACTACAGCCAGCATTTCTTTTTCGGAGACAGTGTATCTCCGTTCGGCATCATTGAGCTTTCGACTTTCATAAGCGATGAGGTGGCCTTCTTGAATAAGGACACCGCCTAGGGCAAAGTCGGACGCATCTGTTTCTATTTCAAATGGCTTTGTAACATCTACTAACCTGAGGACAGGATCCCTCGTCATGGTTGCCTTAAGATCTTCAAAGGTCATTTGACATTTATTTGACCACGACCAAGGGTGGTCTTTCTTCAGGAGCTCCGTTAAGGGGGCGGCTCGTCGTGAAAACCCTTCGACGAACCGCCTGTAGTAGTTTGCTAATCCTATGAAGGATTGCACATCGGATACAGAAGTAGGGACTTTCCACTCTTGGATAGCTTTTATCTTATCGCTATCCCTCCCGATCTTTTCACAACTGATGACATGAATAAGGAAGTTGATGCATGTTTGTGTTCCCCTAGGGTTGTGCTGTATACAACTATGTCGTCAAGGTATACTATGACGAACTGATCAGAGTATTCATAGAAAACCTGGTTTATTAACGTGCAAAACGTAGCTGGGGCGTTTGTCAAGCCAAAGGGCATTACTAGGAACTCGAAGGTCCCATATCTTGTTACGCACGTCGTCTTGGACTCGTCCCCCTCAGCGATACATACTTGGTAGTACCCTGATCGTAAGTCCAACTTCGTGAAGTATTTGTCCTCGTGAAGTTGGTCGAACAAGTCAGATATTATCGGTAGTGGGTATTTGTTGCGTACCATCACCTTTTTTAAGGCTCTATAATCTATGCATAAACCCAACGTCCCATCCTTCTTTTTCTGAAATAGTACGAGGGCTTCGTAAGGTGCCTTTGCCGGGTGGATGAATCCTGCTGTCAACAACTCATCTAGTTGTTTCCTCAATTCGGCTAGCTCAGGGGAAGCCATTCGGTATGCGTTCTTTGCTGGGGGTTTAACCCCCGGAAGGAGTTCAATTTCATGATCAATGCCTCGACGAGGTGGTAATGTTTGTGGTAAGCTCTCTGGCATTATGTCAGCATAACTGTCTAGTACCTCCTTGATTTCGTCTGGGATAGTTTCTTCAGTGGTCACTTCTTCCATCACTGTATAGCCATAAATGTAGGTTCCTCTCGTGCGAGTCCTCTTTTCAATTGTATAGCTGAGATCATTCTAAGATTACCTAGCTGCTTGATGCCTGCAGGTATTACTGTAGGGTTGCAGTCGGTGATCACCAAGCATTTCGCTAGTGGCATTGGGATAACTTTGTCTTCAAGAAGGAACTCCATCTCAAGTACCACGTGAAAGTCGTCTACGTGGACTACGACAAGGTTCAGCTCTCCTGTCCAAGTGCCTAATTTGAAGGGGACTCTTTTGGAAACTCCCACAATAGGCAAGGCCTCGGAGTTGACAATTTTCATTTTTTGAGGGTCTTTCTCTATGGTGAGTCCAAATCTTCGTGCTTCTTGATCTGTGATGAAGTTGTGAATCTCTCCTGAGTCTATCAAGGTGCACTTGATCGGTCGAGAGTTTATTGTCGCATCCACAAGCATGAGCCCTTTCTCTATTATCTCCTTCGGGTCGGCCTTCCGTTGGAGGGCTGACAAGAATTTGAGCGCACCCATTTAGGGGTTGTCTTGATCTTCCTTCTTGTCTAGCATAGTCTTGACTCTTGTGTCGTTGCTCTCTTGAATGGACACTTGGAGTGTAGTGAGAGAGGCCCGATGAGGACATTAGGAAACTTTGTGGGGGCCTTTACACAATATGTATTGTAAAGGTGTCGTCGGGTGGTTCCTTTGAGTGTAAGGTCCTCGAGATGTCCCTGCTTGGTTGTTCTAAGGAGATCTATCTGTCCACCCGCTTGGTCTGTCGTTACTTCCGTTTGGCCTGTTGGGGCTTCCATTTAGATGACCTGGCAGCTTATATGTTTTGCCCACAGTGTTTGGGGCCTGTGTTGTTTTTCTTTGATAACCTGCTTCGTTCCCATAGTCTAGAAGTCTCTCGGCGCTGGCAATTGCGGTAGCTAGGTCTTGAATCTTTTTCTCGTGTACTTTTGTTTTGGCCCACGGTTGTAACCCATTTATAAAGAAGAACATCTTGTCCTTTTCTAATGTGCCCCTAATATCTAGCATCAGGGTCGAAAATTGTCTGACATAGTCCCTTATGCTTTCAGTTTTCTTTAGGGCTATTAGTTTTTCTATTGCTAGATGGTCTACGTTTTCGGGGAGGAGTTGGTCCCCTCAACTCTCTCTTGAGGTTCCCACGAGTCTACGGTGCACAATCCATCCTCGATGTTTTGCACCTTCGTACGCCACCAAAGTTTTGCGTCGTCTGTGAGATACATCGAGACTACTGTCACCTTTATGTCGTGGGTACAAGTCGGTGTGGCTTTGAAGTACTGTTCGACATCAAAGATGAAGTTCTCCAACTCTTTGACATCCCGGTTCCCTTTGAAAGGTCTAGGGTCTGAGAACTTCAATTGTTGGATCCTGTATTAGTTTGCCCAGCCGAGACGTTCTCCACGGCTTTCATGGTCACCTCGATACGGGTGCTCATGGTGGACATCTTTCCTTGGATGTCATCGATCGTTGCTCTGAATTCGTCATCTAATCCATTAAACAAACTCATCATTGTATTTTGTAACACGTTGAACTCTCCACCACATCCCTCCTTGTGCGCGACAGAGCTATCGGATCTACCAGACGGTCTTGGGCTGCTCGTAGGAGCAACTTTTTCTTCGAGTGAGGTCACTAGAAACATCTGTTCTGCAATTGGCAACCCATCCAGGCGGTTGCCCATTGCGTCGATCACTACGACTTTTTCACTCAATTCCTTCACCCGTGCTTCACTTCCAGAAAGCGGAGGGTGTCAGGGACTTCTTTGAGAAACAGCATTTCCTTCTCTATTAAAGTAAGCCGGTCGGCTTGTGATTTGGGTGTCGACTTTGTCGTCGACATGTTTTCGGTCTTTGCTATTTCACAGAGCTTACAAAGCTCTAATACCACTTGTCACAATCGCACTTTTAATGGCAGCAGACTTGCGATTGTGCGGCACTCACTTTCCAACGACAAGTGAGCTAAGCCAATTCGTTCTTACCTTGCCTACGGCCAAGCGACGTCTGCTCGAGCCTCTGGCCTCGATTTTAAGAGAAGGTTTTAGAAAACGAGGGCAGAGTGAGATTTTTTAGAGAGAGATTTTGGAAAGAGACGTTATATAAGCAAGCAAGAGAGAAATAACAACGGCTCATAGTATATAACCTTAGGTAGGGAGAAGTTGACAACTAGTCGTATCATCCTATAGTACATTCTGAGGCATTTCATGTCTGACAGGCCTAGACATGATATTTTTGAAACGTCATACTTCCTAGAAATACAAACTTCCTAGAAATACAAAAGTAAAACACTAAAATATTAAAATATATGAATGGTTTGGTTTGTCAAGGGCATGCGGCCATGGGCAACATGCCTTGGCCGAGCATGACCGTGACACCCCCCACGCGCAATGAACAGAGGCGGTCAGCTCGGGCATCGCGCGAGCAGTGGCGCACATCGAACCCCAACGACGCAAACTTACCCTTCAAATTTTTTGGCATCACACATGGTGCACAGGGAGTGGCGAGATCGTTAGGTTGGACTGTGGGTCGTGAAATCGGTTGCGGGTCAGTTTGGTGGTTCCAGACGCTGTTTGATTCACGTGAGCATTTTGATTCCGGTTTGACCCGAATTCGAGCGTGTTGTCGCGTCTCAACAGGTAGGTTGAATGCATTTCTCTAGCAAAATGTTGCCACGTGTCACCTGCTCCGCCGCGCTGCTTTGTAAATTAGGCGACGTGTGGCAGCAATTTTCTCTCTCAGGTGTGTTTTCAATTTTTTAGGATCGACTCAGTTTCTTCACCAACGTCAGAGATTTTTTATTCACCTACATCGACGTATTTTTCTTGAACATAGAATGAATTGAATACATTCAAAGATACGGAAAAACTCACGTTTTCTATTCTTGTCCATTTCACTCGAACTCCGATTAAGCTCTAATTTTGGTTCAGGATTCCTTCAAGAAGCCTGTGTGAATCCTCTTTTAATTACACACCTCGAAACTCTAGATCCATCATTCAAGAAACTCCTTAGATCCAGGCAAAATCGAAACGAAAAAGGCCATAGTCTTACGTTGTCCATTCTCTGATTTTCTGGCCGGAATGGGCGAATCCACCACCCAAACTCCTCCTCCAGCATTAAGAGGAGTCTTGATTGAAGTTTCTTGCCTTGGATTCGATCTCCAATGGTGGATATGAGGCAGCAGATTACTCTATTCTACTTTTCTTTCAAAATCCTACCTTCTTCTTATCCCTTCTTCTTTTCCTCTCGTTTCTTTTGCTTTCTTGTTATGACTCAACTATCCAAACTCAGGAGTAGGGGTCTTCTTTTCCTCTCGTTTCTTTTGCTTTCTTGTTATGACTCAACTATCCAAACTCAGGAGTAGGGGCAAAATGACCTTGTCCCTATGTTGATCTTGTCAGTTTTTTTTAATCTTACAACCATCTCGAGCATAGTTTTCTTCTTCGTCGACTCGAGCCTCGGTCTCTTCAGCCTACAATAAAA
>NW_019272939.1:0-7387 GCF_002738345.1 Cucurbita maxima
CGAACCCAAACTACCGGCATGACAATTTCACCGCTGTCCAATTTCTAGTTCTATTAAAACTACGAAAAGAAAACAACTAAAAATTGTCGTTGCCGGGGATCGAACCCGTGTCACCAGCAGGAATACTCACCACTATACTACAACAACGCATAAAAAATAAATTATTTGTTAACGATCCAGATTTTACCAATCGTCTTTAGAAAAAGTGATCCATTGTCAACACTCTAGATTTTATCAATCGAAGACTTGGAACAAGTAATTCAATATGAAATCTGGTAAAAATTATCAAATAAAAATAAAACTTATAATTGTCGAGGTTCAAATTGAAGTCTCTCGAGTGACAAGCGGGAATACTCACTACTGTATTACATCGACCTCTGAAAAATAAATTATTTGTTAACACACGAGAGAAAAAGGAATCCAATCCCGAATTTCGTTGTTGGGGAACAAATACAAATCATCCGGTTCACCACTACCGAATTTCGAAAACTCATGGGAATACTTGCCACTCTACAACGACGACTTTCGAAAAATATAATATTTGTTAACACACCAGATTTTATCGATCGCCGTTGCAAAAAGTAATTAAATTTTGAATCCAACAAAAATTGTAAAAAAAAAAAAGATTAAACTTGTTATTGTTCGGGATCAAACTCAGGTCAGTCGAGTGACAAGCAGGAATGCACGCCCTTGTATTACAACGACCTCTGGAACATAATAACTCGAGTGACAAGTGGAAATACTCATCATTGTACCACTACAATGACCTTTGGAACATAATAACTCGAGTGACAAGCGAAAATACTCATCATTGTACCACTACAACGACCTCTGGAACATATTATTTCTTAAGACCTAAGATTTCATAAACCATTTTTTAGTCGACTTTCATTTCAAACTACCATTGTTAGGGATTGAACCCCAAACTACTTGCATGACAGATTCACCGCTATTCAATTTCGAGTTTCGTTAAAACTACAGAAAGAAAACAACTAAAATCGTTGTTTTCAGGGATCAAACCCGAGTCACCTACGTGAAAGGCAGGAATACTCACCACTATACTACAACGAGTCATAAAAGATAAATTATTTGTTAACGCTCCAGATTTTACCAATGGTCATTAGAAAAAGTTATATAATGTCAACGCTCTAGATTTTATCAATCGAAGATTCGAAACAAGTAATCCAATTTAAAATTCGCTAATAATTGTCAAAAGAAAATTAAACTTATTATTGTCAGGGTTCAAACTCAAGTCTCTCAAGTGACAAGTGGGAATACTCACTACTGTATTACATCGACCTTTGAAAAATATATTATTTGTTAACACACGAGAGAAAAAGGAATCCAATCCCGAATTTCGTTGTTGGGGAACAAACCCAAATCATCCGGTTCACCACTACCGAATTTCGAATTCAAAAAAAATTAAAAATCGTCGCTGTGGGGGATTAAACTCGCGGGAGTACTAACCACTCTACAAAGACGACTTTCGAAAAATATAATATTCGTCAACACACAAGATTTTATCAATCGCCGTTACAAAAAGTAATCCAATTTAGAATCAGACTAAAATTGTCAAAACAAGATTAAACTCAGGTCACTCGAGTGACGAACAAGAATGCTCACCCTTGTATTACAACGACCTCTGGAACATAATAACTCGAGTGACAAGCGGATATACTACCCACTGTACCACTACAACGACTCATAAAAAATAAAATATTTGTTAACGCTACAGATTTTACCAATCGTCTTTAGAAAAAGTGATCCATTGTCAACGCTGTAGATTTTATCAATAAAAGATTCGTTACAAGTAATCCAATTTTGAATCCGGTGAAAATTGTCAAAAGAAAACTAAGCTTATAATTGTCGGGGTTCAAACTCAGGTCCCACGAGTGACAAGCGGGAATACTCACTACTGTGTTATATCGATCTCTGAAAAATATATTATTTTTGAACACACGAGAGAAAAAGGAATCCAATCCCGAATTTCGTTATTTCGTTATTGGGGAACAAACCCAAATCATCTGGTTCAACACAACCGAATTTCGAATTCAAAAGAAAATTATAAATCGTCGCTATGGGGGATTAAACTCGCGGGAGTACTAACCACTCTACAACGACGACTTTCGAAAAATATAATATTCGTCAACACACAAGATATTATCAATCACCGTTACAAAAAGTAATCCAATTTAGAATCGGACTAAAAATGTCAAAACAAGATTAAACTTGTTATTGTTCGGGATCAAACTAAGGTCACTCGAGTGACAAGCAGGAATGCTCACCCTTGTATTACAACGACCTCTGGAACATAATAACTCGAGTGACAAGTGGAAATACTCCCCATTATACCACCACAACGACTCATAAAAAATAAAATATTTGTTAGCGTTACATATTTTACCAATCGTCTTTAGAAAAAGTGATCCATTGTCAACGCTCTAGATTTTATCAATTGAAGATTTGGAACAAGTATTCCAATTTCGAAAACGGTGAAAATTGTCAAAAGAAAACTAAGCTTATAATTGTCGGGGTTCAAAGTCAGGTCCCACGAGTGACAAGCGGGAATACTCACTACTATATTATATCGACCTCTAAAAAATATATTATTTGTTAACACACGAGAAAAAAGGAATCCAATCCCGAATTTCGTTGTTGGGGAACAAACCCAATTCATCCGTTTCACCACTACCAAATTTCGAATTCAAAAGAAAATTATAAATCATCGTTGTGGGGGATTAAACTCGCGGGAGTACTCACCACTCTACAACGACGACTTTCGAAAAATATAATATTCGTCAACACACAAGATTTTATCAATCGCCGTTCCAAAAAGTAATCCAATTTAAAATAAGACTAAAATTGTCAAAACAAGATTAAACTTGTTATTGTTCGGGATCAAACTCAGGTCACTCGAGTGACGAGTAGGAATGCTCGCCCTTGTATTACAACGAACTCTGGAACATAATAACTCAAGTGACAAGCGGATATACTCCCCACTGTACTACTACAACGACTCATAAAAAATAAAATATTTGTTAACGCTACATATTTTACCAATCGTCTTTAGAAAAAGTGATCCATTGTCAACGCTCTAGATTTTATCAATTGAAGATTCGTAACAAGTAATCCAATTTCGAATCCGGTGAAAATTGTCAAAAGAAAACTAAGCTTATAATTGTCGGTGTTCAAACTCAGGTCCCTCGAGTGACAAGCGGGAATACTCACTACTGTATTATATCGACCTCTGAAAAATATATTCTTTGTTAACACACGAGAGAAAAAGGAATTCAATCCCGAATTTCGTTGTTGGGGAACAAACCCAAATCATCCGATTCACCACAACCGAATTTCGAATTCCAAAGAAAATTAAAATCGTCGCTGTGGGGGGATCAAACTCATGGGAATACTCACCAATCTACAATGACGACTTTCGAAAAATGTAATATTTGTTAACACCAAATTTTATCAATCGTCGTTACAAAAAGTAATCTAATTTTTAATCCGATTAAAATGGTCAAAACAAGATTAAACTTGTTATTGTTGGGGATCAAACTCAAGTGACTCGGGTGACAAGCAGGAATTCTCACCCTTGTACTACAACGACCGCTGGAACAAAATAATTCGAGTGACAAGCAGAAATACTCACCACTTTACAACTACAACAACCTCTAAAAACATATTATTTGTTAACAGACAAGATTTCATAAACCATTTTTAAGGAAAAGCAAACATATTATTTGTTAACAGACAAGATTTCATAAACCATTTTTAAGGAAAAGCAATCCAGTTTCAACTTTCATTAAACTACCGTTGTTGGGGATTGAACCCAAACTACCTACATGACAGGTTCACGGCTGTCTAATTTCAAATTCCGTTAAAACTACCAAAATAAAACTTAAATCACCGTTGTCAGGGATCAAACCCAGGTTCACCGCTGTCCAATTTCAAATTTTGTTAAAAATACCAAAATAAAATTAAAATCACCATTGTTGGGGATCGAACTGGGTCACCTGCATGACAGGCTGGAATACTTACCACTATACTACGACTCATAAAAAATAAATTATTTGTTAACGCTCCAAATTTTACCGATTGTCTTTAGAAAAATTGATCCATTGTTAACGCTCTAGATTATATCAATCGAAGATTCCGAACAAGTAATCCAATTTAAAATCCGGTAAAAATTGTCAAAAGAAAATTAAGCTTATTATTGTCGGGGTTGAAACTAAGGTCTCTAGAGTGACAAGTGGGAATACTCATGACTGTATTACATCGACCTCTGAAAAATACATTATTTGTTAACACACGAGAGAAAAAGGAATCTGATTCCGAATTTCGTTGTTGGGGAACAAACCCAAATCATCCTATTCACCACTACCGAATTTTGAATTCAATTAAAACTATCCAAAAGAAAATTAAAATCATCGCTGCGGGGGATCAAACTCGCGTGAATACTCACCACTCTACAATGATGACTTTCGAAAAATTAATATTTGTTAACACACCAGATTTTATCAATTTACAAAAAGTAATCCAATAGAGAAAAATGAATCCAATTCCGATTAACACACCAGATTTTATCAACTTACAAAAAGTAATCCAATAGAGAAAAATGAATCCAGTTCCGAATTTCGTTGTTGGGGAACAAACCCAAATCATCCGGTTCACTACTACCGAATTTTGAATTCAATTAAAACTATCCAAAAGAAAATTAAAATCATCGCTGCGGGGGAACAAACTCGCGTGAATACTCACCCCTCTACAAAAAGGAATGCTCACCCTTGTACTAGAAGGGCCTCTTAAAACATATTATTTGTTAACACACAAGATTTCATAAACCATTTTTTAGGAAATCCAGTTCCAATTTTCGTCAAACTACCGTTGTTGGGGATCGAACTCAAACTACTGGCATGACAGGTTCACCACTGTCCAATTTTGAATTCCGTTAAAACTACCAAAATAAAACTTAAATCACCCTTGCCGAAGACTAAGCCCAGGATCATTGACGTAATAAGTAGGAATACTCACCACTATACTACAACAACTCATAAAAAATAAATTATTTGTTAACGCTCCAAATTTTACCAATCGACTTTATAAATGCGATCCATTGTTAACGCTCTAGATTTTATCAATCGAAGATTCATAACAAGTAATCCAATTTCAAATCCGGTGAAAATTGTCAAAAGAAAATTAAACTTAATATTGTCGGGGTTCAAACTTAGGTCTCTCGAGTGACAAGCGGGAATACTCACTATTGTATTACATCGACCTTTGAAAAATATATTATTTGTTAACACACGAGAGAAAAAAGGAAACCAATTATGAATTTCGTTGTTGGGGAACAAACCAAAATCATCCGGTTCTCCACCACCGAATTTCGAATTCAATTAAAATTGTCCAAAAGAAAATTTAAATTGACGCTGCAGGAGATCAAACTCCGGTCACCTGCGTGACAGGCGGGAATACTCACCACTATAGAAAGAAGGATGGGCTATTGTTATTTATGCTCTAGGTGATTAATGGATGTTATCTCCCCATTGAGCTTGTTTTACTTGTATGTGTGCGTGATATATTATGTGTTAGCTTCAAGTGTTTGAATTGTATGTTCTTCTTGTGTTGTGTGTTTATCTACACAGAGGTAGGGCCTTAAATTTAGGTTCGCTAGACGATTAGCTAGGTTAGGACATCTCCAGTAGACTAAGCACTTTAGGATCGTGGGTCACGGTTAGAGGGTCCAAACTCTAGTGCTCCCAAACTAAGAAAAACCCAATGAATCAAAATAGAACAGCCTGGAGTCAGAAGTCTGCATTAAGTCACCTAGCCACCCTAGAACCCAATAGACCTCTTCAGCCTATAAATATGACCAAGATGAAGTTTAAATTATGGCTTACAAGCTTAGGTGATCAATAGGTATATCTCTCTAGCAAACATACAAAAGAGAACTTAGTTAAGATTGGAGCACTACAACTAGTGCGTTTTACATGTGGATCTAGGTCAAAATATTTTTTGTAAACCCTACACCCCAAGATCGTGAGCAACGATTAGAGGTCTATATTTCAGTGCACCTAGAGACTTGTATTGGCCTCGATGAACTAACACCGAATGTTATAAAAATGAGAGATGAGATTAAACCATCTAGAAGCTCCTAACCACCTAGTAGGCCTCTATGGCAACCAAGGACTACCAAGGTAGTTCTTTAGGCTGATAATAGAATGATGGCGTCTCCAGACCCTCAACTGCCCTTTCCACTCTAGTAATGAGCTAGGCATAAGCTGGCTATGTTAGTGTGAACTTAAGTTTTGTGGAATGACCAGTGGTCTTCAAACAAGGGTCATTGGTTGTAAACCCAATCTTGATAGGGGAGCGTGGGACCATGAAAGATAGCCTAGTAGTTGGCTAGGACACAAGGATCGCATCCCCCAAGCTTAGGTGACTCTATGGTCCTGAGGGATGGGTCAACCTACCTACCTTGGATAATGTTAAGATTAGAAATCACCATATTGTTTCAACATAATTTTATGAGGTATCGCCTCAATTCACATCATCGAACATTCACTACGTAAGAAAAGTAAGCTACCAAGGTCAAAGAAGGAAAAGATTGTACCAACTCAGTGAGACAAAGGTAGCCTCCAGGCCGTTCGCAGTTCATACGTTGTCAACAGAGCTTCCACTTCCCATTCCACTTTAATACCAATACTATTGAGCAAGGCCTAGGTCATTTAGGATTGTGTGACTAATAGTTTAGTTGGATTACACTGCCCAATATATCCTATAATGGTCCTGTTTAAAAAAAAAAGGGAAGAAGTTTTAAAAACTCGCCGAAAATTTTTGGTGAGGTTTTGCGTTAGTAACTATCCCCACATTCCCTTAAAACCTACGTCTCATACCCCTCATTCACGCAACTATTTTCACTCCCTTTTTTGCTAGTAATACACACCACCGTGGGAGTAAGAGATAGATAGAGAAAGACAAAGAGAAGGAAAACTTACTCGCCGCGAATCTCAACAGACGACTCAAACCTCTTCCTCTCTAAGTCAGCCTCAACGAGGAAGTAATTATAATCGTTCACAGGAGGAATCTTCATCGTGATAATTGTGGAACAGAAGGCAAGACACATCATGGGAGATAAAGGGAATCACAAAAGTCATGATGGGTATTGACAGGTGAGAAAGATAGATAGTTAAAGATATATGAGCTATCTTATAACATTTAAATATAATTTGAATAATATATCATATCCTAATATATTATATATTCAAATATATTATTGGATGAAATTCACTTAATATATTTATAAATATAACCGTTGGACTGAGTTAAAATGTTCCCCACACTTCTCTGATGTGGAATTCTCTCTGAAACTCTATTCCTCGAATCACTT
>NW_019272939.1:7519-7933 GCF_002738345.1 Cucurbita maxima
AAAAAAAAAAATCAAAACAAAAGGAGGAAGTTGTCCCACATTGGGACAAATGTACATATAATACATATTTAGACTATACAAAATAGAGATTAAGTTTAAATACGAAAGAGGGAACTAAGCACAAAAGACAAGATCGGGACAAAAGTGTTTATACAAAATTTGAGGAGACTCTTGAACTTAAGTTTGTCTCTATGGTCATCTCCTCCCCCACCACTCCCATGGTTGAGTCACCTTCCAATCAATGGCCTAAAATTGGAATATGGGTTGTATTACAAGGGTCTAAGTTTTGAGGCTTTAATTAGTTTATTGCCTAATTCTTGACTTATGTACTTATGTGGTCTTTCATACTTCTCAAGGCGTTTTTAAGGAGATTAGATCCTATGAGGCTATCCACTTCCTTTTTCACCACAAGAC
>NW_019272939.1:8031-9484 GCF_002738345.1 Cucurbita maxima
CTACCAGGTCATGTTGTCAATACTAACATCCTTAACCTAGTACAACCTATGTCCATGATTGGGATTAGGCTTTGGAACCCATATTTAGTCAATAACGTCTAGGACAAGGATTAGGATTCAAATTAAACTTGACATCTATCAATCCCGACTTTCTTTTGAATTGAAGAGTATGTAGCAAATACCATATTGTTGTGTAGTCTTCTTCTACTTTGCCCCAAATCTTACCCATCAAATAAAATTTTCTTTATTGTTATATGAAGGTTGGGTGAGATTTCTCAAGTCTAAAATGTGACAACAACGATAGACGTGATTTTACAAATTTATCCATTAAGTGAAATTTTAATAATATGAAAAAGATAATAAATAACAGTTCCGTATCAATTCGGCTTTCATATTTCACAAAGGTAAAAAACAAAAAAATTTATCTTGTAAGTGAACTTCCATTTTCAATCATTTGGTATTTTCTTTCTTCTTTGTGGCACATAGATTTTCGAATAAGTGATCGTATTCGAACGAATTTGAACAAAACTTGTTGTCAAAGAGGATGAGGAAATTGACGAGGAAGAATTACATCAACAACACTTTGACTTTCAATAGGAGATCTTCGAACAATGACCAATAATTAACAATTCACAAGCATATCGGGATAGAATTAATAGGACTTCTTTAAACCATATGAATAGGATTTCTTTGGTTTCATATATGTGTTATTTTATTTTTTCGTGTAATATTTATGTTGAGATATATGTAATAGTGTAACAATCGTTGGTTGTTAATACTCAAGACATTTGCTACTCTTATTTTTCAGGTAAAGGTAAGGAAATCATATACAGATGATGGCATCACGATGAAAGACATAGAAGCGGTGCTACAATAGTTACATTTTGTGTANATTTGGTAACAAACCAGTAAATCATAGATTTGGTAACAAACTAGTAAATCATAGATTTGGTAACAATCTAGTAAATCACTAGATTATCTTACTATACACAAATATGATTTACTCTACGTTTAACAGTTAATACTCAAGACATTTGCTACTCTTATTTTTCAGGTAAAGGTAAGGAAATCATATACAGATGATGGCATCACGATGAAAGACATAGAAGCGGTGCTACAATAGTTACATTTTGTGTATTTTGTAGCCCTCAGGATAGATCACGACATTGTTTTATTTTTCTTACCTGTTTCAAATGTCTTGTTATTTATTTTTTTCTTTATTGTTTTCTTCGTCGTTTTAAAAATTTTACTACGAATGTTTAAGCTCATGACATCATTCTTGAATTATTTTTAATGAATGTTTTTGAATTTAATAATTGTGTCATACATTTAGTAACGACTTTATTGTAGTAGAAAAATAGAGTTATTATAGTTGGTATGAGAGCTTGAAGGCTATAGATTCTATTGACTAGCCTATTAGGTAGGCTAAACATATTCCATGACCTTACCACTA
>NW_019272940.1:0-9397 GCF_002738345.1 Cucurbita maxima
ACAACCTCTGCATCAAATACACCTTGTTCATAGCCGACATATTTTCGTACATATTTAACAACACCTTCAATAGGCCCGATGTCGTCTTCTCTTTGATGTTGAACGCCATGTTTCTGGACAGCGTCAACCACATTAACCCTATCGCATGACAATTCTTGAGCTTCCACTCCTCTGTGGTCATGGTATCCGGCTTCACCCTCAAAAGGGGTTTCTGAATATTTTTCTTGTACAGATAATCTTCAATCTGCATCTTCTAGAAATTGATGTCAAATCCATCAAACTTTTCAATTCTTGAACTTTCCATCTTCACAGATCGTGGTGAATCTTTCCTCGCTCTAATACTAGTTATTAGGATCACACAACATCGCACACAGTTGATCTAAATGAACACCAAAAACATGATAGAGAAAATGTAAGAAGAAATATTCTAATGGTTTTGTATTAATGACTTCAGGGTTGCAAATAGAGGATATGGAGAATGAGAAATGTACATTTAGGAAGCACCGAAAAATTGACTAATGGGTATATATATGATTTCAGTTTATTATATATAGCTTCACTATATGTAAACGCCTACTATATAGTTAGCCTTCATATCCAACATTCTAGAGCCCAAATAGTCAGGGATTGACATTCTGCTAGAACACAAAGTCATTTACATGCCCCTAGAAAATGCCTAGTAGTAATGGAGTCTAACCCAATGACCATTCAGACAAACATCCATCAACCAAGAGGGGTGAAAATGATGATGATAGTACAGTTGAGAAAGAATCTTAGCCATGATGAATCTACACTTGTTGCCATTGTTGTATTTGAAAAGGGGAAGTGAAAGTGTGCGAACCTCAACAAAAACTTTATTTCCACTACATGAATACCACGACCCAAAACAAGAAGGTTAAATATTGGGTTTAACTCCACCAAGAGAGATAAATCACAAGATTAGTTTTATGTCGCCTGCCACAAACAGATGTCATGCGGCTCAGCCTGAGCTAGTTTAATTCTACAAATAGCAAAATGGCATGTTCACAGTCGGGTTTATTTGACCTCTAAAAGCTCTTGTCAGTGATCACTCAAATGCTTGGCAAAGACACCAAGCCAACACCTCTACTAAAGAAGGGAGACAAAAACAAACCACTAAAGCAACACATGTTCACGCAAAAATACCAACCATACGAATGAAGAGAAGGGTCGACCACAATAATTTCAAAGCAAATAGAGAATTATAATAAGTTAAGGCCAGATAAACATTGAGTTCAAAGCAACAAGAACCAAAGACTGGTGCGAAAATTCTATGGACTAGTCGAAGTTATACACAAGATTAGAAAGATATCATATAAAATCCAATTGCTCCTATGGATACAGACTAACCCTGTTGTCCACGTCAGTAACTTGAAACGTTATTATTCCGACCAAGAAAACATCAAGTAGAAGCAAGTGGTATCACGTCATGCAAAGAAGAAAATGTTTCAAGCAAAGAAAGTAGGAAAGACACCAATAAAGAAGAGTTGAAGAGTTAACAAACCGAGATGTGATTTTCAACAGCTTCTAGTAGGTTGGAAAAGACTCCTCAATACTGAGATCAGCTAAAAGCGCATCGCGAGACCTAAAGTGAGCCTCATCCTACAACGTTGAGTTTATGAAGAGCCAGTTGATAGAGATATTGACAAATTGTGTAAGGGCAGATGTCGCGGTCATGATTGGCCAAGGTGTGTTGCCTGTGGCTGCATGTTAGACGACTCAGCTATTCTTGTAAACGATTTGTGGTTCATGGTGGCATGCTCATTCTAAACCCCTTTTACTTGCATTCATCTTAGATAGGCTTTTACTATTATTGTTGTGCCAATACGGGGTGTATGATTAGTCATCAAAATCATATCTACACCCATCATTACTAAAATGTCCCAAAATGTACTATGGGAGAACGTGACCAGTTGTTGTTTGTTCACTTTTAGCTTATAACGTTACTCTATTTGAAATTGTTTTTAACGTATTTCCTCGCTCACGTTTTCTAAAATATTTCTTTTAAACGTGATTCGAGCATACACCGTTATTGTTCCTTCAGTCTAAATTTTGCATGGTTGACTTGTTCATTGGATTAGAACAAATGTCACATAATAAGTGTCTTACTACTGCAAGAGTGCGATTGTGACACTTGTCTTCCGTTCAGTTGTGGGCTGCATCTTCTGACTAGTTACGTGCTTCTGACTAGTTACGTGAGTTTGGCTTGGAGCATACATGTAGATTGAAAAAGAAATGGTTGGATGCGGACTGCGAATAAGGGTTGGGCCATGGAAGGATTGTGACCACAGATGACCTATGTAGAAAATTTGTACTCCTTTCCTAAAACCTTTAGCAAACAACATACCCAAAACAGATGCGCTACACCTCGTCTCACCCCCCCGGAGCATATGGATCCACCCAATCGATGAACACTCAAACCAAACTCGCCCATACTTTTTGGCATTGGGACGTGAGAACCAATCCGAGTAATCTATAGTGGGGAGACCCCTTAAAGCAACAAACGAGAATGACGAGGTTAATAGCAAGGTTAAAGAAAATGTGAGTATAAAAAGACGTATCGCATAACCGTCCCTGTAAATATCTTCATTCTTTCTTGATCTATGCAACGACTTTATGAAAAAAATCAGTCTTTCTGCTAAAAGTGTGACTGTTGAGTATGGATAAGCGAACCTCTTGGTTCGGGGGAAACCAGAGATGTTGGCTAAGAAAACTAAGGAGACAAGTACAGGACGGACAAAATGCACATACAAATTGATTGACATGATCCCTCTCTCTCTCTCTTTGGCTAGTTTGCTAGCTACGCGATAAGCGGGAAAGCATACCAGGCAAGGAAAGAAAGGCTGCTCGATCTCCTGTAAGGCCAACCCTCAACGGCGAGCTCAACAGGCAATGCTATAAGTTCAATAGAAGTCCAAGGTTTCGTCTACTACGGACCTGGAAGCTCTTGGAGGAGCTAACATGAAATGAGAAATACATTCGATTACGACAACTAATAGATAGCGAACTTTTTGGTAGAAACTGATTGATCCCTTGGCTCCGGCAAGAAAAGGAAAAGGTAGTCGTAATCCTACCTTTTCCGTCGGACGAGAGGAAAGTTTGAGCTGAAAGATTGAATCACACTTGGTAAGAAAGGCGGGCTTAGCAGGTTTCTCCAAACGTATAAACAAAAAGAGGATATCGATACGCATACATTCTCGCATGGAAAAACCTAGCTGAACCGGATCAAGGGTTCTAACCTAGTTCGACTGACCTTCTTTGGCTAGCCCCCGCACCTTGTAATGAGGTCAACCCGTATGTGCTTTTTCTTTTCGTTTAGCGAGATAACTTACCAGCTCTTTCAGCTCGTAGCAGGAGTATGAAAAGTGGAATCCTCATCTTGAGTCGAGTCCGCATTGCCATACGAATCGACATCTAAAACCACGGGCTCCTATTTTTCTTTAACGAAAGCGGATTTAACAGTTTCAATAAAACCAACCTCTTGTAAAGAAGGAGTCGCTCTACCTTGATCATTGTGGACATACGCAGCTCCCACTTTACCTTTCCCTACCGTGAAAAGGAAAGTTCCCTCACGATTGGCCCTCCCAGTTCCCGAACGTCTTTCAATCAATCAAGAGAGGTATAGAATAGTACAACAAACCAACAAGACAAGAATGGACTCATAAGATGGGCAGTCAGGGAATCGATTTCATTTGTGTTATCCGCCAAGGAAATGATCAAGGAATTCTCTATACACGGCTGAGAGATGACCATATTGTTGCACATCCCTAATAAAGTACCGTAGGCAAACGGAGCTTTTGAAAATGAAAGCGTGTAAAACTCATATCCACTTTCTCTTCAATTCGTGAACTTCAGATCTGATCTTTCTTTCATCTACGGGTGACTGAGAGAGAATTTAGGCCTGGCGTGCATCCTATTCAGTCAACAATAAGGTACAAAGAGGATTGATTAAATGGGCTTGAAGTACCATTATCGTTAGGTCGAAGATCTCTACTAGGTTTAGTGCACTTTGGTAGTTGCGAATGTTGCCGTAATCGAATGTCTTTCTCATTCGACATTCTCTCTTACCAAGCACTCATACTCGCCAGGGTTGAGGAGACAGTCCGTCAGCTAATTGGGCTTCGAGATTACGTATACGCGAAAAGAGCTCGTTTTTGACTTTCTACCTCAACGTTTTGTGCTCGGTTCTGGTTCAGGAAAGGGTATGATCTCTTTCATTGGAGCACATTGATGCCGAAGGAGTCTTCGGAACCGGTAGAGAGGCTATTATGACTTCAGGCTATTCAAATAGCATGACTGATACAACAAAGAAAGGATATTTAAGTCACACTCGTGGAATTGTTTTTTCATAATAATTATCTCAATATATGATACAAAAAATTGATGACTGATAAGGTAAGAGGTTTTAAAAGACAAAAGAATGACAATTCTAGGTGTGATAGAAAAGGATAACTTTTTTTTTTTAGTGTGCGCGGTTCGGTTCAAATCTATGGTTCTCTGAAACTTTTTCATCGATTATTTTGGCGCATCTTCCGGGATTGTGATAATAGATAACCTATGTGGCCACATTTAAAACCATATTATCTTGCATAATTCATTTTGATATAATATTGTTGGGGGCATTTTGAGAATCAAACTTGAGACCTTTCACACTCAAAACGATAATCATACCACTAGACCAAATGCCTTTTGCAGCAGATCTATAATTCTTAGTTGCTAGTCTATGTGCCTCAATAGATGAAATTTATTTAAGTAGTGCATTGCCACGAATTCCTTTGGGTTAGGCCTTATTGAAAATTATTTTAGTACCTTATATAAGGTACAAAGTGGATTTATTAAATGGGTTTGAAGTACCATTATCGTTAGGTCGAAGATCTCTACTAGGTTTAGTGCACTTTGGTAGTTGCAAATGTTGCCGTAATCGAATGTCTTTCTCATTCGACATTCTCTCTTACCAAGCACTCATACTCGCCAGGGTTGAGGAGACAGTCCGTCAGCTAATTGGGTTTTGAGATTGCGTATACGCGAAAAGAGCTCGCTTTCGAATTTCTACCTCAACGTTTTGTGCTCGGTTCTGGTTCAGGAAAGGGTATGATCTCTTTCATTGGAGCACATTGATGCCGAAGGAGTCTTCGGAACCGGTGGAGAGGCTATTATGACTTCAGACTATTCAAATAGCATGACTGATACCACAAAGAAAGGATATTTAAGTCACACTCGTGGAATTTCTTTTTCATAATAATTATCTCAATATAAGACAAAAGAATGACAATTCTAGGTGTGATAGAAAAGGATAACTTTTTTTTTTAGTGTGCACGGTTCGCGGTTCAAATCTATGTCTCTCTGAAACTTTTTCATCGGTTATTTGGGTGCATCTTCCGGGATTGTGATAATAGATAACCTATGTGGCCACATTTAAAACCATATTATCTTGCATAATTCATTTTGATATAATATTGTTGGGGGCATGGGCATTTTGAGAATCGAACTTGAGACCTTTCACACTCAAAACGATAATCATACCACTAGACCAAATGCCTTTTCTAGCAGATCTATAATTCTTTGTTGTTAGTCTATGTGCCTCAATAGATGCCACGAATTCTTTTGGGTTACGCCTCATTGAAAATTATTTTAGTGCTTTTTTTCTTTGGAGTGGCATTTCGAGAATCGAACTCAAGACCTCTTGCACCAAAAGCAAGAATCATACAACTAGACCAAATGCCCTTATTATGGGCTATATTAAGTTTTTTTTATGGAATGTACCATCATTATTTCATTTATTTTATTTGTTAATGAAATCCATGAGCAATAATCATTATTATATCTTTTAGATCTAGACTGCTGTTAAATTATTTACATCAGGTTTGCGACAATTACTGTAGAAATAATTATTTACATAGGGTTTGCGACAATTACTGTAGAAAGAAAAAAATAGTGTAGGTTTTAGTTTGATAGTTCCATTTGAGACACATATCGTGGAGTACACAAGTAAAGCAAATATTAAAAGTGGAAAAGATAAAATGTTATTAAAAGAGCATCATCATTATAGTTTTAATTGCCTTAATACACTAGGTTGTTGAGTTATTTTCTCTAAGGCTCAATTCTTTTGTTATATTAACACCTTCATACTCAACTTCTTCCCCTGAAGCTACAGGAATCCTTAATTTGAAGGAAAAGAGATCGTAGATAGGAATTCGACTCTTATCCCTAATTTAATTTCGAAACCTATTTCCTTTAATTCAACACGCTCTCGAGGTTATTTTTCTTCGTGGCCTTCTATGGAAGCATTCCTTGGAGGTGCAGAAACTTATTGGAACCATTTTTGCTCGACGAGTCATCATGTATCCTCGGATTGGATTTTCAAGTTTTTCTTCAAGTTCTTCAATGGCAGATTGAATTGGGGGAATGGTTTCTGGGCACTTTCAACACTCTATTACTCCATAGAACTTGTGGGTAATCTTGTTGAGAAACTGTAGGAATAAGTTTGAAGAGAAATGGTGGAGGATTGCTCTCGAATTTGGAAGAAATCTAAGAGTAGGAGACCTATAATCTAAACGCTTATTGCCTTCGATTGGGGGATCGACCTTTCTCGATTATTATTTCGTACTGTTGCTCCTACTTCAGACTTTATAGGAGATGCTTAAACCGACATTGAGAGCTCTAGAATCTTCGTTATTTAGAAGTTCGAAGAGAAATGGTGGAGGATTACTCTCGATTTTGGAAGAAATCTTAGAGTAGGAGGCCCATAATCTAAACGCTTATTGTCTTTGATTAGGGGATCAAACTTTCTCAATTCTTATTCCGTATTGTTGCTCCTACTTCAGACTTTATAGGAGGAGCTTAAACCGACATTGAGAGCTCTAGAATCTTCGTTATTTAGAGATCGAACTTTCTGGATAATTTTTCGGAGATATCAACTCCGATCATAGCCTTACCGACCTTGGCTTTGAATACTAATCGTTGGATGTGATGATCCGTGCATGTTCGTTCTAGTTCATATCAAATTTTGGAGGAGATCTAATGGTTGAGATCCAATGGTCTAGATCATAATCATGTAATCCTACTGGTAAATCGTGGTGCAGGACATCTCATTTAGCTGATGGGAAAGGTAGGCCTATCATAACATCCAGCTCATGATACATATTGCAGGACATCCTACCTAAAGAGGAGGTCTTTTATTACACATCGTAATAGCAGATAATGGTTACTTATGGGTATGGATCCTAGAAACTTATTTAGCATGTTATTCACATAGTTATAGGTACTTGGAACATGGATTATTGATGAACCTAGGTTTATACATAATGTCTTGGGTTAGGCTTTAGGAGTTGAGGTTTTAGCTTAGGAAAACATTAGAGGGTAACCTAACATGGACTGATTCGTGTGTAAACCTACTAGCACTATGAGGACCTCTTTCCTTCACCAAACTTATGGGTAAACTTATTTAGAAGGTCCAGGAACAAGCTTGCTTCTTGCCCCTAATAGTCTACCCTAATTCATAATTTAGTTACAAATTTTCCACTACCATTGAAACATCTAGAATTTCTATAATTTCATTCTTTATTTTTCTGAATCTTCTGCCAGAAAAGTCTTCTCCGATCATATCCTTCCTTTTTTAAGCACCTTGTAATTATTATTCTATAAAAAATTTAATGATTCAGGAAGTTTATAAAAATTAGAAAAAGTACCATTTTCTCAATTTTTTTTTAATTCTACGTGTTCTTTGCTTCTAGATAAAACCTAGTAGGGATTATACACTGTCTCTTATTGGAGACCTTGAGTGTTGCAAATTCTCCTCTCCTTTGAAAACTTTCGGTCATCGAAAGTGCTTATTCTAAAATAGGTCAGGGTACAAGGTTCTTATTTGCCTTCTGTTTCCCAAGTGGCTTCTTCTACTCTATGATTCTTCCATAGGACCTTAACAAGAGCGATTTTCTCGTTTCTCAATCTTTTGACTTTCTTGTCTATTATTTGAATCGAGTCTTCTTTATAGATTAGGTCATCTCTCAAAAAGAGAGTTTCATGAGCCAGTACGTGCGAAGGATCTAGGGTATACTTCCGTAGTATGGATACATGAAAGATATTATGTACTGTAGACAAATTTGGGCATTGTCCGATTCTATAGGCCACAGATCCAATCCTTTCTAATATCTCAAAGGGACGGATAAGCCTAAGGCTTAGCTTCCCCTTTTTACCACACCTGAGCACCTCTCTCATGGGGTGCTACCTTTAGGAATATATGATCCCCTACCTACAATTCCATGTCCTTGCGCCTTAGGTCTACATAGCTTTTCTCTCGGCTTTGTGTGGTTTGTATCCTAACTTTAATCTTCTGGACTGCGGTGTTGGTAATTTGCACCAGCTCTAGCCCAATAGTTATCGTTTGCCCCCCTTCTTCCCAAAAGATAGGGGATCAAAATCTTCGTCCATAGAGAACCTCGTATGTGGCCATTTGTATGGTTGCTTGGCAACTATTATTATAAGAGAATTTCATAAGGGGTAGGTACTTATCTCAGCTTTCTGCAAAATCCATCACATATACCCTCAACATGTCTTCCAATATTTGTTAAATTTTCCAGAAGTGAGATTTAAATTTGGCATCTCGGTCTAATACTATTGCCTTTTGTTGAATTTCCAAAAGCGTACCCAATACCTTTACTGATGAATATTCATTTTAAATGTTAGCAAGAGTAGCTCAGTTGGGAGATTGTTAGACGGAAGATTTGAAGGTCACACGTGTTTTATCCACGTTCAACGCACCTAATACAAGTTTATTAGGTGACTATACAATCTAAAAACACAACTTGCTTATTCAATCTAAAATTAGTGATTATTTCTTTTTTAAATATAATGAATTAGCGGAAGGACCTTTACTTATGAATTTTCATTTTTAATATTAGCGGGGATAGCTCTGTTGGGAGAGCATCAGACTGAAGATTTGAAGGTCACGTGTTTGATCTCCACGTTCACTGTACCTGATTCTAGTTGCATAACCCGACTATTCAATCTAAAATTAGTCATTATTCCTTTCTGAAATCTCAATGAATTATCGAAAATACCTAACGTGTTCTAGTTCACCGCACCTTATACAAGTTGGATAACTTGAATATCTTATTCAAAATTAGTGATTATTTCTATTTAAAATTAAAATGAATTAGCGAAAATACCTTTACTGATGAATTTTCATTTTTAATGTTAGTGTGGATAGCTCAGTTGAGAGAGCGTTAGATTGAAGATTTAAAGTTCACGTATTTAATCTTCACGTTTACCGCACCTGTTTCCATTTGCATAAGCTAACTATTCAATAAAAAATTAGTTATTATTTATTTTTAAAATTTCAATGAAGAATGAAATAGCGAAATTACCCTTACACATGAAT
>NW_019272941.1:0-7881 GCF_002738345.1 Cucurbita maxima
ATTTGGGTTTCCGAAGTAGGGTTCGATTTGAAGAACTCTTTTACTGTTTTATGCACTCCGTTTCATAGAAATAATATTCTAAATCCTCAAGCCTTATCATTCCTCAAAAAACTTTCGAAAAATGTCGACCGTGACTCGGTTTTTTTAGCACGTACTAAAAACATCCCTGTTTGGGTTTCCGAAGAAGGGTTCGATTTGAAGAACTCTTTTACAGTTTTATGCACTCCGTTTCTTAGAAATAATATCTAAATCATCAAGCCTTATCATTCCTCACAAAACTTTCAAAAAACGTCGATCGTGACTCGGTTTTTTAGCACGTACTTCAAACTTCCCAAATTTGGGTTTCCGAAGTAGGGTTCGATTTGAAGAACTCTTTTACTGTTTTATGCACTCCGTTTCTTAGAAATAATATTTTAAATCAACAAGCCTTATCATTCCTATCAAAAATTTCAAAAAAACGTCGATTGTGACTCGGTTTTTTTAGCACGTACTAACAAGTTCCCTGTTTCGGTTTCCGAAAAAGGGTTCGATTTGAAGAATTCTTTTACTGTTTTATGCACTCCGTTTCTTAGAAATAATACTCTAAATCATCAAGCCTTATCATTCCTACCAAAAATTTCGAAAAACGTCGACTGTGACTCAGTTTTTTTAGCACGTACTAACAAGTTCCCTGTTTGGGTTTCCGAAGAAGGGTTCGATTTTAAGAACTCTTTTAATGTTTTATTCCCTCCGTTTCTTAGAAATAATATTCTAATACCTCAAGCCTTATCATTCCTCACAAAACTTTCGAAAAACGTCGACCGTGACTCGATTTTTTTAGCACGTACTAAAAACATCCCTGTTTGGGTTTCCGAAGAAGGGTTCGATTTGAACAACTCTTTTACAGTTTTATGCACTCCGTATCTTAGAAATAATATCTAAATCATCAAGCCTTATCATTCCTCACAAAACTTTCAAAAAATGTCGATCGTGACTCCGTTTTTTAGCACGTACTTCAAACTTCCCAAATTTGGGTTTCCGAAGTAGGGTTCGATTTGAAGAACTCTTTTAATGTTTTATGCACTCCGTTTCTTAGAAATAATATTTTAAATCATCAAGCCTTATCATTCCTACCAAAAATTTCGAATAACGTCGACTGTGACTCGGTTTTTTAAGCACGTACTAACAAGTTCCCTGTTTGGGTTTCCGAATTAGGGTTCGATTTGAAGAACTCATTTACTATTTTATGCACTCCGTTTCATAGAAATAATACTCTAAATCATCAAGCCTTATCATTCCTACCAAAAATTTCGAAAAACGTCGACTGTGAATCGGTTTTTTTAGCACGTACTAACAAGTTCCCTGTTTGGGTTTCCGAAGAAGGGTTCGATTTGAAGAACTCTTTTAATGTTTTATTCCCTCCGTTTCTTAGAAATAATATTCTAAATCCTCAAGTCTTATCATTCCTCACAAAACTTTCGAAAAACGTCGACCGTGACTTGGTTGTTTTAGGACGTACTAAAAACATCCCTGTTTGGGTTTCCGAAGAAGGGTTCGATTTGAAGAACTCTTTTACTGTTTTATGCACTCCGTTTCTTAGAAATAATATTCTAAATCCTCAAGCCTTATCATNCCTCACAAAACTTTCGAAAAACGTCGACCGTGACTCGGTTATTTTAGGACGTACTAAAAACATCCCTGTTTGGGTTTTCGAAGAAGGGTTGGATTTGAAGAACTCTTTTACTGTTTTATGCACTCCGTTTCTTAGAAATAATATTCTAAATCCTCAAGCCTTATCATTCCTCACAAAACTTTCGAAAAACGTCGACCGTGACTCGATTTTTTTAGCACGTACTAAAAACTTCCCTGCTTGGGTTTCGGAAGTAGGGTTCGATTTGAAGAACTCTTTTACTGTTTTATGCACTCCGTTTCTTAGAAATAATATTCTAAATCCTCAAGCCTTATCATTCCTCACAAAACTTTCGAAAAACGTCGACCGTGACTCGATTTTTTTAGCAAGTACTAAAAACTTCCCTGCTTGGGTTTCGGAAGTATGGTTCGATTTGAAGAACTCTTTTACTGTTTTATGCACTCCGTTTCTTATAAATAATATTCTAAATCATCAAGCCTTATCATTCCTCATAAAACTTTCGAAAAACGTCGACCGTGACCTGGTTGTTTTAGCACGTACTGAAAACAGCCCTGTTTGGGTTTCTTTAGAAGCGTTCGATTTAAAGAACTCTTTTACTGTTTTATGCACTCCGTTTCTTAGAAATAATATTCTAAATCATTAAGCCTTATCATTCCTCACAAAAATTTCGAAAAACATCGATCGTGACTCGGTTTTTTCAGCACGTACTAAAAACTTCCCTGTTTGGGTTTTCGAAGCTGGGCTCGATTTGACGAGCTCTTTTTCTGTTTTATGCACTCCGTTTCTTAGAAATAATATTCTAAATCCTCAAGCCTTATCATTCCTCACAAAACTTTCGAAAAACGTCGATCGTGACTCGAATTTTTTAGCACGTACTAAAAACTTCCCTGTTTGGGTTTCCGAAGAAGGGTTCGATTTGAAGAACTCTTTTACTGTTTTATGCACTCCGTATCTTAGAAATAATATTCTAAATCCTCAAGCCTTATCATTCCTCACAAAACTTTCGAAAAACGTCGATCGTGACTCGAATTTTTTAGCACGTACTAAAAACTTCCCTGTTTGGGTTTCCGAAGAAGGGTTCGATTTGAGGAACTCTTTTACTGTTTTATGCACTCCGTATCTTAGAAATAATATTCTAAATCCTCAAGCCTTATCATTCCTCACAAAACTTTCGAAAAACGTCGATCGTGACTCGAATTTTTTAGCACGTACTAAAAACTTCCCTGTTTGGGTTTCCGAAGAAGGGTTCGATTTGAGGAACTCTTTTACTGTTTTATGCACTCCGTATCTTAGAAATAATATTCTAAATCCTCAAGCCTTATCATTCCTCACAAAACTTTCGAAAAACGTCGATCGTGACTCGAATTTTTTAGCACGTACTAAAAACTTCCCTGTTTGGGTTTCCGAAGAAGGGTTCGATTTGAGGAACTCTTTTACTGTTTTATGCACTCCGTATCTTAGAAATAATATTCTAAATCCTCAAGCCTTATCATTCCTCACAAAACTTTCGAAAAACGTCGATCGTGACTCGAATTTTTTAGCACGTACTAAAAACTTCCCTGTTTGGGTTTCCGAAGAAGGGTTCGATTTGAGGAACTCTTTTACTGTTTTATGCACTCCGTATCTTAGAAATAATATTCTAAATCCTCAAGCCTTATCATTCCTCACAAAACTTTCGAAAAACGTCGATCGTGACTCGAATTTTTTAGCACGTACTAAAAACTTCCCTGTTTGGGTTTCCGAAGAAGGGTTCGATTTGAGGAACTCTTTTACTGTTTTATGCACTCCGTATCTTAGAAATAATATTCTAAATCCTCAAGCCTTATCATTCCTCACAAAACTTTCGAAAAACGTCGATCGTGACTCGAATTTTTTAGCACGTACTAAAAACTTCCCTGTTTGGGTTTCCGAAGAAGGGTTCGATTTGAGGAACTCTTTTACTGTTTTATGCACTCCGTATCTTAGAAATAATATTCTAAATCCTCAAGCCTTATCATTCCTCACAAAACTTTCGAAAAACGTCGATCGTGACTCGAATTTTTTAGCACGTACTAAAAACTTCCCTGTTTGGGTTTCCGAAGAAGGGTTCGATTTGAGGAACTCTTTTACTGTTTTATGCACTCCGTATCTTAGAAATAATATTCTAAATCCTCAAGCCTTATCATTCCTCACAAAACTTTCGAAAAACGTCGATCGTGACTCGAATTTTTTAGCACGTACTAAAAACTTCCCTGTTTGGGTTTCCGAAGAAGGGTTCGATTTGAGGAACTCTTTTACTGTTTTATGCACTCCGTATCTTAGAAATAATATTCTAAATCCTCAAGCCTTATCATTCCTCACAAAACTTTCGAAAAACGTCGATCGTGACTCGAATTTTTTAGCACGTACTAAAAACTTCCCTGTTTGGGTTTCCGAAGAAGGGTTCGATTTGAGGAACTCTTTTACTGTTTTATGCACTCCGTTTCTTAGAAATAATATTCTAAATCCTCAAGCCTTATCATTCCTCACAAAACTTTCGAAAAACGTCGATCGTGACTCGAATTTTTTAGCACGTACTAAAAACTTCCCTGTTTGGGTTTCCGAAGAAGGGTTCGATTTGAAGAACTCTTTTACTGTTTTATGCACTCCGTTTCTTAGAAATAATATTCTAAATCATCAAGCCTTATCATTCCTCACAAAACTTTCGAAAAACGTCGACCGTGACCCGGTTGTTTTAGCACGTACTAAAAACATCCCTGTTTGGGTTTTCGAAGAAGGGTTCGATTTGAGGAACTCTTTTACTGTTTTATGCACTCCGTATCTTAGAAATAATATTCTAAATCCACAAGGCTTATCATTCCTCACAAAACATTCGAAAAACGTCGACCGTGACTCGGTTTTTTTAGCACGTACTAAAAACTTCCCTGTTTGGGTTTCCGAAGAAGGGCTCGATTTGAAGAACTATTTTACTGTTTTATGCACTCCGTTTCTTAGAAATAATATTCTAAATCCTCAAGCCTTATCATTCCTCACAAAACTTTCGAAAAACGTCGATCGTGACTCAGTTATTTTAGGACGTACTAAAAACTTCCCTGTTTGGGTTTCCGAAGAAGGGTTCGATTTGAAGAACTCTTTCACTGTTTTATGCAATCCGTTTCTTAGAAATAATATTCTAAATCATCAAGCCTTAACATTCATCATAAAAATTTCGAAAAACGTCGACCGTGACTCGGTTTTTTTAGCACGTACTAAAAACTTTCCTGCTTGGGTTTCGGAAGAAGGGTTCGATTTGAAGAACTCTTTTACTGTTTTATGCACTCCGTTTCTTATAAATAATATTCTAAATCATCAAGCCTTATCATTCCTCATAAAACTTTCGAAAAACGTCGACCGTGACCTGGTTGTTTTAGCACGTACTGAAAACAGCCCTGTTTGGGTTTCAGAAGAAGCGTTCGATTTAAAGAACTCTTTTACTGTTTTATGCACTCCGTTTCTTAGAAATAATATTCTAAATCATGAAGCCTTATCATTCCTCACAAAAATTTCGAAAAACATCGATCGTGACTCGGTTTTTTCAGCACGTACTAAAAACTTCCCTGTTTGGTTTTTCGAAGCTGGGTTCGATTTGACGAGCTCTTTTTCTGTTTTATGCACTCCGTTTCTTAGAAATAATATTCTAAATCCTCAAGCCTTATCATTCCTCACAAAACTTTCGAAAAACGTCGACCGTGACTTGGTTATTTTAGGACGTACTAAAAACATCCGTGTTTGGGTTTTCGAAGAAGGGATGGATTTGAAGAACTCTTTTACTGTTTTATGCACTCCGTTTCTTAGAAATAATATTCTAAATCATCAAGCCTTATCATTCCTCACAAAACTTTTGAAAAACGTCGACCGTGACTCGGTTTTTTTAGCACGTACTAAAAACTTCCCTGTTTGGGTTTCCGAAGAAGGGTTCGATTTGAAGAACTCTTTTACTGTTTTATGCACTCCGTTTCTTAGAAATAATATTCTAAATCATCAAGCCTTAACATTCATCATAAAAATTTCGAAAAACGTCGACCGTGACTCGGCTTTTTGAGCACGTACTAAAAACTTCCCTCTTTGGGTTTCCAAGCAGGATTCGATTTGACGAACCATATTACTGTTTTATGCACTCAGTTTCTTAGAAATAATATTCTAAATCATCAAGCCTTATCAGTCCTAACAAAAATTTCGAAAAAACGACAACCGTGATTCGATTTTTTTAGCATGTACTAACAAGTTCCCTGTTTAGGTTTCCGAAGAAGGGTTCGATTTCAAGAACTCTTTTACAGTTTTATGCAATCCGTTTCTTAGAAATAATATTCTAAATCATCAAGCCTTATCAATCAAAAATTTCAAAAAATGTCGACCGTGACTCGCTTATTTAGCACGTACTAAAAACTTCCCTGTATGGGTTTCCTTAAAAGGGTTCGATTTGAAGAACTCTTTTACTGTTCTATGCACTCCGTTTCTTAGAAATAATATTTTAAATCATCAAGCTTTGTCATTCCTCAAAAAACTTTTGAAAAACGTCGACCGTGACTAGGTTTTTTTACCACGTACTAAAAACTTCCATGTTTGGGTTTCCAAGAAGGGTTCGATTTGAAGAACTCTTTTACAGTTTTATGCACTCCGTTTCTTATAAATAATATTCTAAATCATCAAGCCTTAACATTCATCATAAAAATTTCGAAAAACGTCGTCCGTGACTCGGCTTTTTTAGCACGTACTAAAAACTTCCCTCTTTGGGTTTCCGAAGAAGGGTTCGATTTGAAGAACCATATTACTGTTTTATGCACTCCGTTTCTTAGAAATAATATTCTAAATCATCAAGCCTTATCAGTCCTAACAAAAATTTCGAAAAAACGACAACCGTGATTCGATTTTTTTAGCACGTACTAAAAACTTCCCTGTATGGGTTTCCTTAAAAGGGTTCGATTTGAAGAACTCTTTTACTGTTCTATGCACTCCGTTTCTTAGAAATAATATTTTAAATCATCAAGCTTTGTCATTCCTCACAAAACTTTTGAAAAACGTCGACCGTGACTCGGTTTTTTTAGCACGTACTAAAAACTTCCCTGTTTGGGTTTCCAAAGAAGGGTTCGATTTGAAGAACTCTTTCACTGTTTTATGCAATTCGTTTCTTAGAAATAATATTCTAAATCATCAAGCCTTAACATTCATCATAAAAATTTCGAAAAACGTCGACCGTGACTCGACTTTTTTAGCACGTACTAAAAACTTCCCTCTTTGGGTTTCCGAAGAATGGTTCGATTTGAAGAACCATATTACTGTTTTATGCACTCCGTTTCTTAGAAATAATATTCTAAATCATCAAGCCTTATCAGTCCTAACAAAAATTTCGAAAAAACGACAACCGTGATTCGATTTTTTTAGCATGTACTAACAAGTTCCCTGTTTAGGTTTCCGAAGAAGGGTTCGATTTCAAGAACTCTTTTACAGTTTTATGCACTCTGTTTCTTAGAAATAATATTCTAAATCATCAAGCCTTATCAATCAAAAATTTCAAAAAACGTCGACCGCGACTCGCTTAATTAGCACGTACTAAAAACTTCCCTGTTTGGGTTTCCAAAGAAGGGTTCGATTTGAAGAACTCTTTTACTGTTTTATGCACTCCGTTTCTTAGAAATAATATTCTAAATCATCAAGCCTTATCAGTCCTCACAAAACTTTCGAAAAACGTCGACCGTGACTCGGTTTTTTTAGCACGTACTAAAAAACTTCCCTGTTTGGGTTTCCGAACAAGGGTTCGATTTGAAGAACTCTTTTACTTTTTTATGTACTCTGTTTCTTAGAAATAATATTCTTAATCATCAAGCGTTAACATTCATCATAAAAATTCCGAAAAACGTCGACCGTGACTCGCTTATTTAGCACGTACTAAAAACTTCCCTCTTTGGGTTTCCGAAGAAGGGTTCGATTTGAAGAACCATATTACTGTTTTATGCACTCCGTTTCTTAGAAATAATATTCTAAATCATCAAGCCTTATCANTACTAACAAGTTCCCTGTTTAGGTTTCCGAAGAAGGGTTCGATTTCAAGAACTCTTTTACAGTTTTATGCACTCTGTTTCTTAGAAATAATATTCTAAATCATCAAGCCTTATCAATCAAAAATTTCGAAAAACGTCGACCGTGACTCGGTTTTTTTAGCACGTACTAAAAAACTTCCCTGTTTGGGTTTCCGAACAAGGGTTCGATTTGAAGAACTCTTTTACTTTTTTATG
>NW_019272941.1:8034-9467 GCF_002738345.1 Cucurbita maxima
AAGCCTTATCATTCCTAACAAAAATTTCGAAAAAACGACAACCGTGACTCGATTTTTTTAGCATGTACTAACAAGTTCCCTGTTTAGGTTTCCGAAGAAGGGTTCGATTTTAAGAACTCTTTTACAGATTTATGCAATCCGTTTCTTAGAAATAATATTCTAAATCATCAAGCCTTATCAATCAAAAATTTCAAAAAATGTCGACCGTGACTCGCTTATTTAGCACGTACTAAAAACTTCCCTGTATGGGTTTCCTTAAAAGGGTTCGATTTGAAGAACTCTTTTACTGTTCTATGCACTCCGTTTCTTAGAAATAATATTCTAAATCATCAAGCTTTGACATTCCTCAAAAAACTTTTGAAAAACGTCGACCGTGACTAGGTTTTTTTAGCACGTACTAAAAACTTCCATGTTTGGGTTTCCAAGAAGGGTTCGATTTGAAGAACTCTTTTACAGTTTTATGCACTCCGTTTCTTAGAAATAATATTCTAAATCATCAAGTCTTATCATTCCTCACAAAACTTTCGAAAAATGTGGTCCGTGACTCGGTTTTTTTAGCACGTATTAAAAAACTTCCCTGTTTGGGTTTCCGAACAAGGGTTCGATTTGAAGAACTCTTTTACTGTTCTATGCACTCCGTTTCTTAGAAATAATATTCTAAATCATCAAGTCTTATCATTCCTCACAAAACTTTCGAAAAATGTGGTCCGTGACTCGGTTTTTTTAGCACGTATTAAAAAACTTCCCTGTTTGGGTTTCCGAACAAGGGTTCGATTTGAAGAACTCTTTTACTGTTTTATGCACTCCGTTTCTTAGAAATAATATTCTAAATCATCAAGTCTTATCATTCCTCACAAAACTTTCGAAAAACGTCGACCGTGACTCGGTTTTTTTAGCACGTATTAAAAAACTTCCCTGTTTGGGTTTCCGAACAAGGGTTCGATTTGAAGAACTCTTTTACTTTTTTATGTACTCTGTTTCTTAGAAATAATATTCTTAATCATCAAGCCTTAACATTCATCATAAAAATTTCGAAAAACGTCGACCGTGACTCGGCTTTTTTAGCACGTACTAAAAACTTCCCTCTTTGGGTTTCCAAGCAGGATTCGATTTGACGAACCATATTACTGTTTTATGCACTCAGTTTCTTAGAAATAATATTCTAAATCATCAAGCCTTATCATTCCTCACAAAACTTTCGAAAAACGTCGATCGTGACTCGAATTTTTTAGCACGTACTAAAAACTTCCCTGTTTGGGTTTCCGAAGAAGGGTTCGATTTGAAGAACTCTTTTACTGTTTTATGAAATTCGTTTCTTAGAAATAATATTCTAAATCATCAAGCCTTAACATTCATCATAAAAATTTCGAAAAACGTCGACCGTGACTCGGCTTTTTTAGCACGTACTAAAAACTTCCCTCTTTGGGTTTCCG
>NW_019272942.1:0-9451 GCF_002738345.1 Cucurbita maxima
AAAAACGAGTCACGATCGACGTTTTTTGAAACTTTTCTGAGGAATGATAAGGCTTGATGATTTAGAATGTTATTTCTAAGAGACGGAGTGCATAAAACAGTAAAAGAGTTCTTCAAATCGAACCCTTCTTCTGAAACCCAAACAGGGAAGTTTTTAGTACGTGCTAATAAAACCGAGTCACGGTCAACGTTTTTCGAAATTTTTGTGAGGAATGATAAGGCTTGATGATTTAGAATATTATTTCTAAGAAACGGAGTGCATAAAACAGTAAAAGAGTTCGTCAAATCGAACCCTTCTTCGGAAACCCAAGTTTTTAGTACGTTCTAAAAAAACCGAGTCACGATCGACGTTTTTCGAAAGTTTTGTAAGGAATGATAAGGCTTGATGATTTAGAATATTATTTCTAAGAAACGGAGTGCATAAAACAGTAAAAGAGTTCGTCAAATCGCACTCTTCTTCGGAAACCCATACAAGGAAATTTTTAGTACGTGCTAAAAAAGCCGAGTCACGGTCGACGTTTTTCGAAATTTTTGTGAGGAATGATAAGGCTTGATGATTTAGAATATTATTTCTAAGAAACGGAGTGCATAAAACAGTAAAAGAGTTCGTCAAATCGCACTCTTCTTCGGAAACCCATACAAAGAAATTTTTAGTACGTGCTAAAAAAGCCGAGTCACGGTCGACGTTTTTCGAAATTTTTGTGAGGAATGATAAGGCTTGATAATTTAGAATATTATTTCTAAGAAACGGAGTGCATAAAACAGTAAAAGAGTTCTTCAAATCGAACCCTTCTTCGGAAACCCAAACACGGAAGTTTTTAGTACATGCTAAAAAAACCGAGTCACGGTCGTCGTTTTTCCAATGTTTTGTGAGGAATGATAAGGCTTGATGATTTAGAATATTATTTCTAAGAAAATGTGTGCATAAATTAGTAAAAGGGATCTTTAAATCGAACACTTCTTCGAAAACCCAAATCTCGGAAATTTGAAGTACGTGCTAGAAAAACGAGTCACGATCGACGTTTTTTGAAACTTTTCTGAGGAATGATAAGGCTTGATGATTTAGAATATTATTTCTAAGAGACGGAGTGCATAAAACAGTAAAAGAGTTCTTCAAATCGAACCCTTCTTCCGAAACCCATACAAGGAATTTTTTAGTACGTGCTAAAAAAGCCGAGTCACGGTCGACGTTTTTCGAAATTTTTGTGAGGAATGATAAGGCTTGATGATTTAGAATATTATTTCTAAGAAACGGAGTGCATAAAACAGTAAAAGAGTTCGTCAAATCGCACTCTTCTTCGGAAACCCATACAAGGAAATTTTTAGTACGTGCTAAAAAAGCCGAGTCACGGTTGACGTTTTTCGAAATTTTTGTGAGGAATGATAAGGCTTGATGATTTAGAATATTATTTCTAAGAAACGGAGTGCATAAAACAGTAACAGAGTTCTTCAAATCGAACCCTTCTTCGGAAACCCAAACACGGAAGTTTTTAGTACGTGCTAAAAAAACCGAGTCACGGTCGTCGTTTTTCCAAAGTTTTGTGAGGAATGATAAGGCTTGATGATTTAGAATATTATTTCTAAGAAAAGGTGTGCATAAAACAGTAAAAGGGTTCTTTAAATCGAACCCTTCTTCGAAAACCCAAATCTCGGAAATTTGAAGTACGTGCTAGAAAAACGAGTCACGATCGACGTTTTTTGAAACTTTTCTGAGGAATGATAAGGCTTGATGATTTAGAATATTATTTCTAAGAGACGGAGTGCATAAAACAGTAAAAGAGTTCTTAAAATCGATCCCTTCTTCCGAAACCCAAACAGGGAAGTTTTTAGTACGTGCTAATAAAACCGAGTCACGGTCGACGCTTTTCGAAATTTTTGTGAGGAATGATAAGGCTTGATGATTTAGAATATTATTTCTAAGAAACGGAGTGCATAAAACAGTAAAAGAGTTCGTCAAATCGCACTCTTCTTCGGAAACCCATACAAGGAAATTTTTAGTACGTGCTAAAAAAGCCGAGTCACGGTCGACGTTTTTCGAAATTTTTGTGAGGAATGATAAGGCTTGATGATTTAGAATATTATTTCTAAGAAACGGAGTGCATAAAACAGTAAAAGAGTTCGTCAAATCGCACTCTTCTTCGGAAACCCATACAAGGAAATTTTTAGTACGTGCTAAAAAAGCCGAGTCACGGTCGACGTTTTTCGAAATTTTTGTGAGGAATGATAAGGCTTGATGATTTAGAATATTATTTCTAAGAAACGGAGTGCATAAAACAGTAAAAGAGTTCTTCAAATCGAACCCTTCTTCGGAAACCCAAACACGGAAGTTTTTAGTACGTGCTAAAAAAATCGAGTCACGGTCGTCGTTTTTCCAAAGTTTTTGAGGAATGATAAGGCTTGATGATTTAGAATATTATTTCTAAGAAAAGGTGTGCATAAAACAGTAAAAGGGTTCTTTAAATCGAACCCTTCTTCGAAAACCCAAATCTCGGAAATTTGAAGTACGTGCTAGAAAAACGAGTCACGATCGACGTTTTTTGAAACTTTTCTGAGGAATGATAAGGCTTGATGATTTAGAATATTATTTCTAAGAGACGGAGTGCATAAAACAGTAAAAGAGTTCTTCAAATCGAACCCTTCTTCGGAAACCCAAACACGGAAGTTTTTAGTACGTGCTAAAAAAACCGAGTCACGGTCGTCGTTTTTCCAAAGTTTTGTGAGGAATGATAAGGCTTGATGATTTAGAAGATTATTTCTAAGAAAAGGTGTGCATAAAACAGTAAAAGAGTTCGTCAAATCGAACCCTTCTTCGGAAACCCAAGTTTTTAGTACGTGCTAAAAAAACCGAGTCACGGTCGACGTTTTTCGAAAGTTTTGTAAGGAATGATAAGGCTTGATGATTTAGAATATTATTTCTAAGAAACGGAGTGCATAAAATAGTAAAAGACTTCTTCAAATCGAACCCTTCTTCGGAAAACCAGAAAGGGAAGTTTTTAGTACGTGCTAAAAAAACCGAGTCACGGTCGACGTTTTTCGAAAGTTTTGTAAGGAATGATAAGGCTTGACGATTTAGAATATTATTTCTAAGAAACGGAGTGCATAAAATAGTAAAAGACTTCTTCAAATCGAACCCTTCTTCGGAAAACCAGAAAGGGAAGTTTTTAGTACGTGCTAAAAAAACCGAGTCACGGTCGACGTTTTTCGAAAGTTTTGTAAGGAATGATAAGGCTTGACGATTTAGAATATTATTTCTAAGAAACGGAGTGCATAAAATAGTAAAAGACTTCTTCAAATCGAACCCTTCTTCGGAAAACCAGAAAGGGAAGTTTTTAGTACGTGCTAAAAAAACCGAGTCACGGTCGACGTTTTTCGAAAGTTTTGTAAGGAATGATAAGGCTTGACGATTTAGAATATTATTTCTAAGAAACGGAGTGCATAAAATAGTAAAAGACTTCTTCAAATCGAACCCTTCTTCGGAAAACCAGAAAGGGAAGTT
Source organism: Cucurbita maxima (assembly GCF_002738345.1). Classification (NCBI taxonomy): domain Eukaryota; kingdom Viridiplantae; phylum Streptophyta; class Magnoliopsida; order Cucurbitales; family Cucurbitaceae; genus Cucurbita; species Cucurbita maxima. Next base: position 3,496 of record NW_019272942.1, read on the forward strand.
TTTAGTACGTGCTAAAAAAACCGAGTCACGGTCGACGTTTTTCGAAAGTTTTGTAAGGAATGATAAGGCTTGACGATTTAGAATATTATTTCTAAGAAACGGAGTGCATAAAATAGTAAAAGACTTCTTCAAATCGAACCCTTCTTCGGAAAACCAGAAAGGGAAGTTTTTAGTACGTGCTAAAAAAACCGAGTCACGGTCGACGTTTTTCGAAAGTTTTGTAAGGAATGATAAGGCTTGATGATTTAGAATATTATTTCTAAGAAACGGAGTGCATAAAATAGTAAAAGACTTCTTCAAATCGAACCCTTCTTCGGAAAACCAGAAAGGGAAGTTTTTAGTACGTGCTAAAAAAACCGAGTCACGGTCGACGTTTTTCGAAAGTTTTGTAAGGAATGATAAGGCTTGATGATTTAGAATATTATTTCTAAGAAACGGAGTGCATAAAACAGTAAAAGAGTTCGTCAAATCGCACTCTTCTTCGGAAACCCATACAAGGAAATTTTTAGTACGTGCTAAAAAAGCCGAGTCACAGTCGACGTTTTTCGAAATTTTTGTGAGGAATGATAAGGCTTGATGATTTAGAATATTATTTCTAAGAAACGGAGTGCATAAAATAGTAAAAGACTTCTTCAAATCGAACCCTTCTTCAGAAAACCAGACAGGGAAGTTTTTAGTACGTGCTAAAAAAACCGAGTCACGGTCGACGTTTTTCGAAATTTTTGTGAGGAATGATAAGGCTTGATGATTTAGAATATTATTTCTAAGAAACGGAGTGCATAAAACAGTAATAGAATTCTTCAAATCGAACCCTTCTTCGGAAACCAAAACAGGGAAGTTGTTAGTACGTGCTAAAAAAACCGAGTCACAGTCGACGTTTATCGAAATTTTTTTGATGAATGATAAGGCTTGATGATTTAGAATATTATTTATAAGAAACGGAGTGCATAAAGCAGTAAAAGAGTTCTTCAAATTGAACCTTTCTTCGGAAACCCAAACAGAGAAGTTTTTAGTACGTGCTAAAAAAGCCGAGTCACTGTCGACGTTTTTCGAAAGTTTTGTGAGGAATGATAAGTCTTGATGATTTAGAATATTATTTCTAAGAAACGGAGTGCATAAAACACTAAAAGAGTTCTTCAAATTGAACCTTTCTTCGGAAACCCAAATAGGGAAGTTTTTAGTACGTGCTAAAAAAGTCGAGTCACTGTCGACGTTTTTCGAAAGTTTTGTGAGGAATGATAAGTCTTGATGATTTAGAATATTATTTCTAAGAAACGGAGTACATAAAACAGTAATAGAGTTCTTCAAATCAAACCCTACTTCGGAAATCCAAATCTGGGAAGTTTGAAGTACGTGCTAAAAAACCGAGTCACGATCGACGTTTTTCAAAAGTTTTTTGAGGAATGATAAGGCTTGATGATTTAGAATATTATTTCTAAGAAACGGAGTGCATAAAATAGTAAAAGACTTCTTCAAATCGAACCCTTCTTCGGAAACCCAAACAGGGAAGTTTTTAGTACTTGCTAAAAAAGCCGAGTGAAGGTCGACGTTTTTCAAAATTTTTGTGAGGAATGATAAGACTTGATGATTTAGAATATTATTTCTAAGAAACGGAGTGCATAAAACAGTAAAAAAGTTCTTCAAATTGAACCATACTTCGGAAACCCATTCTAAGAAACGGAGTGCATAAAACAGTAAAAAAGTTCTTCAAATTGAACCATACTTCGGAAACCCAAATTAAGAAACGGAGTGCATAAAACAGTAAAAAAGTTCTTCAAATTGAACCATACTTCGGAAACCCAAATCTGGGATGTTTGAAGTACGTGCTAAAAAAACCGAGTCACGGTGGACGTATTTCGAAAGTTTGGTTAGGAATGATAAGGATTGATGATTTAGAATATTATTTCTAAGAAACGGAGTGCATAAAATAGTAAAAGAGTTCTTCAAATCGAACCCTACTTCGGAAACCCAAAAAGGGAAGTTTTTAGTACGTGCTAAAAAAACTGAGTCACGGTCGATGTTTTTTGAAATTTTTGTGAGGAATGATAAGGCTTGATGATTTAGAATATTATTTCTAAGAAACGGAGTGCATAAAATAGTAAAAGACTTCTTCAAATCGAACCCTTCTTCGGAAAACCAGAAAGGGAAGTTTTTAGTACGTGCTAAAAAAACCGAGTCACGGTCGACGTTTTTCGAAATTTTTGTGAGGAATGATAAGGCTTGATGATTTAGAATATTATTTCTAAGAAACGGAGTGCATAAAACAGTAAAAGAGTTCGTCAAATCGAACCCTTCTTCGGAAACCCGAACAGGGAAGTTTTTAGTACGTGCTAAAAAAACCGAGTCACGGTCCACATTTTTCGAAAGTTTTGTTTGGAATGATAAGGCTTGATGATTTAGAATATTATTTCTAAGAAACGGAGTGCATAAAACAGTCAAAGAGTACTTTAAATCGAACCCTTCTTCGGAAACCCAAACAGGGAAGTTTTTAGTACGTGCTAAAAAACCGAGTCACGGTCGACGTTTTTCGAAATTTTTGTGAGGAATGATAAGGCTTGATGATTTAGAATATTATTTCTATGAAACGGAGTGCATAAAACAGTAAAAGAGTTCTTTAACTCGAACCCTTCTTCGGAAACCCAAACAGGGAAGTTGTTAGTACGTGCTAAAAAAACCGAGTCACGATCGACGTTTTTCGAAAGTTTTATGAGGAATGATAAGGCTTGATGATTTAGAATATTATTTCTAAGAAACGGAGTGCATAAAACAGTAAAAGAGTTCTTCAAATCGAACCCTTCTTCGGAAACCCAAAAGGGAAGTTTTTAGTACGTGCTAAAAAATCCGAGTCACTGTCGACGTTTTTCGTAATTTTTCTGATGAATGATAAGGCTTGATGATTTAGAATATTATTTCTAAGAAACGGAGTGCATAAAATAGTAAAAGACTTCTTCAAATCGAACCCTTCTTCGGAAAACCAGACAGGGAAGTTTTTAGTACGTGCTAAAAAAACCGAGTCACGGTCGACGTTTTTCGAAATTTTTGTGAGGAATGATAAGGCTTGTTGATTTAGAATATTATTTATAAGAAACGGAGTGCATAAAACACTAAAAGAGTTCTTCAAATTGAACCTTTCTTGGGAAACCCAAACAGGGAAGTTTTTAGTACGTGCTAAAAAAGCCGAGTCACTGTCGACGTTTTTTGAAAGTTTTGTGAGGAATGATAAGTCTTGATGATTTAGAATATTATTTCTAAGAAACGGAGTACATAAAACAGTAATAGAGTTCTTCAAATCAAACCCTACTTCGGAAATCCAAATATGGGAAGTTTGAAGTACGTGCAAAAAAAACCGAGTCACGATCGACGTTTTTCAAAAGTTTTGTGAGGAATGATAAGGCTTGATGATTTAGAATATTATTTCTAAGAAACGGAGTACATAAAATAGTAAAAGAGTTCTTCAAATCGAACCCTTCTTCGGAAACCCAAAGAGGGAAGTTTTTAGTACGTGCTAAAAAAGCCGAGTCACGGTCGACGTTTTTCGAAATTTTTGTGAGGAATGATAAGGCTTGATGATTTAGAAAATTATTTCTAAGAGACGGAGTGCATAAAACAGTAAAAGAGTTCTTCAAATCGAACCCTTCTTCTGAAAACCAAACAGGGAAGTTTTTAGTACGTGCTAATAAAACCGAGTCACGGTCGACGTTTTTCGAAATTTTTGTGAGGAATGATAAGGCTTGATGATTTAGAATATTATTTCTAAGAAACGGAGTGCATAAAACAGTAAAAGAGTTCTTCAAATCGAACCCTTCTTCCGAAACCCATACAAGGAAATTTTTAGTACGTGCTAAAAAAGCCGAGTCACGGTCGACGTTTTTCGAAAGTTTTGTGAGGAATGATAAAGCTTGATGATTTAGAATATTATTTCTAACAAACGGAGTGCATAAAACAGTAAAAGAGTTCGTCAAATCGCACTCTTCTTCGGAAACCCATACAAGGAAATTTTTAGTACGTGCTAAAAAGCCGAGTCGTCAAATCGCACTCTTCTTCGGAAACCCATACAAGGAAATTTTTAGTACGTGCTAAAAAGCCGAGTCACGGTCGACGTTTTTCGAAATTTTTGTGAGGAATGATAAGGCTTGATGATTTAAAATATTATTTCTATGAAACGGAGTGCATAAAACAGTAAAAGAGTTCTTCAAATCGAACCCTTCTTCGGAAACCCAAACACGGAAGTTTTTAGTACATGCTAAAAAAACCGAGTCACGGTCGTCGTTTTTCCAAAGTTTTGTGAGGAATGATAAGGCTTGATGATTTAGAATATTATTTCTAAGAAAAGGTGTGCATAAAACAGTAAAAGGGTTCTTTAAATCGAATCCTTCTTCGAAAACCCAAATCTCGGAAATTTGAAGTACGTGCTAGAAAAACGAGTCACGATCGACGTTTTTTGAAACTTTTCTGAGGAATGATAAGGCTTGATGATTTAGAAAATTATTTCTAAGAGACGGAGTGCATAAAACAGTAAAAGAGTTCTTCAAATCGATTCCTTCTTCTGAAAACCAAACAGGGAAGTTTTTAGTACGTGCTAATAAAACCGAGTCACGGTCGACGTTTTTCGAAATTTTTGTGAGGAATGATAAGGCTTGATGATTTAGAATATTATTTCTAAGAAACGGAGTGCATAAAACAGTAAAAGAGTTCGTCAAATCGAACCCTTCTTCGGAAACCCAAGTTTTTAGTACGTGCTAAAAAAACTGAGTCACGGTCGACGTTTTTCGAAAGTTTTGTAAGGAATGATAAGGCTTGATGATTTAGAATATTATTTCTATGAAACGGAGTGCATAAAACAGTAAAAGAGTTCTTCAAATCGAACCCTTCTTCCGAAACCCATACAAGGAAATTTTTAGTACGTGCTAAAAAAGCCGAGTCACGGTCGACGTTTTTCGAAATTTTTGTGAGGAATGATAAGGCTTGATGATTTAGAATATTATTTCTAAGAAAAGGTGTGCATAAAACAGTAAAAGGGTTCTTTACATCGAACCCTTCTTCGAAAACCCAAATCTCGGAAATTTGAAGTACGTTCTAGAAAAACGAGTCACGATCGACGTTTTTTGAAGAAAACCCAAATCTCGGAAATTTGAAGTACGTTCTAGAAAAACGAGTCACGATCGACGTTTTTTGAATTTTTTCTGAGGAATGATAAAGCTTGATGATTTAGAATATTATTTCTAAGAGACGGAGTGCATAAAACAGTAAAAGAGTTCTTCAAATCGAACCCTTCTTCCGAAACCCAAACAGGGAAGTTTTTAGTACGTGCTAATAAAACCGAGTCACGGTCGACGTTTTTCGAAATTTTTGTGAGGAATGATAAGGCTTGATGATTTAGAATATTATTTCTAAGAAACGGAGTGCATAAAACAGTAAAAGAGTTCTTCAAATCGAACCCTTCTTCGGAAACCCAAACACGGAAGTTTTTAGTACGTGCTAAAAAAACCGAGTCACGGTCGTCGTTTTTCCAAAGTTTTGTGAGGAATGATAAGGCTTGATGATTTAGAATATTATTTCTAAGAAAAGGTGTGCATAAAACAGTAAAAGGGTTCTTTAAATCGAACCCTTCTTCGAAAACCCAAATCTCGGAAATTTGAAGTACGTGCTAGAAAAACGAGTCACGATCGACGTTTTTTGAAACTTTTCTGAGGAATGATAAGGCTTGATGATTTAGAATATTATTTCTAAGAGACGGAGTGCATAAAACAGTAAAAGAGTTCTTCAAATCGAACCCTTCTTCCGAAACCCAAACAGGGAAGTTTTTAGTACGTGCTAATAAAACCTAGTCACGGTAGACGCTTTTCGAAATTTTTGTGAGGAATGATAAGGCTTGATGATTTAGAATATTATTTCTAAGAAACGGAGTGCATAAAACAGTAAAAGAGTTCGTCAAATCGAACCCTTCTTCGGAAAC
>NW_019272943.1:0-485 GCF_002738345.1 Cucurbita maxima
AAAGGGGTGCAACACGAGGACTTCCCAAGTGGTCACCCAACTTAGTACTACTCTCGCCCAAGCACGCTTAACTGCGGAGTTTTGATGGGATTCGGTGCATTAGTGCTGGTATGATCGCACCCGACATACCATGCGCACAAAATCGGATTTAACGCATGCGGGGCGGCATGATCGAAACGCGATGGGCGTGAGCGGGGGAGGTTCTCATTTGTAGAGAAAGGAAGAAAAGAACTCGGAGAAATTGAAAGAAAAAAAGGGGTGCAACACGAGGACTTCCCAAGTGGTCACCCAACTTAGTACTACTCTCGCCCAAGCACGCTTAACTGCGGAGTTCTGATGAGATCCGGTGCATTAGTGCTAGTATGATCGCACCCGACATGCCATGCGCACAAAATCGGATTTAACGCATGCGGGGCGGCATGATCGAAACGCGATGGGCGTGAGCGGGGGAGGTTCTCATTTGTAGAGAAAGGAAGAAAAGAACT
>NW_019272943.1:795-7803 GCF_002738345.1 Cucurbita maxima
GTACTACTCTCGCCCAAGCACGCTTGTCTGCGGAGTTCTGATGGGATCCGGTGCATTAGTGCTGGTAGGATCGCACCCGACATGCCATGCGCACAAAATCGGATTTAACGCATGCGGGGCGGCATGATCGAAACGCGATGGGCGTGAGCGGGGGAGGTTCTCATTTGTAGAGAAAGGAAGAAAAGAACTGGGAGAAATTGAAAGAAAAAAAGGGGTGCAACACGAGGACTTCCCAAGTGGTCACCCAACTTAGTACTACTCTCGCCCAAGCACGCTTAACTGCGGAGTTCTGATGGGATCCGGTGCATTAGTGCTGGTATGATCGCACCCGACATGCCATGCGCACAAAATCGGATTTAACGCATGCGGGGCGGCATGATCGAAACGCGATGGGCGTGAGCGGGGGAGGTTCTCATTTGTAGAGAAAGGAAGAAAAGAACTGGGAGAAATTGAAAGAAAAAAAGGGGTGCAACACGAGGACTTCCCAAGTGGTCACCCAACTTAGTACTACTCTCGCCCAAGCACGCTTAACTGCGGAGTTCTGATGGGATCCGGTGCATTAGTGCTGGTATGATCGCACCCGACATGCCATGCGCACAAAATCGGATTTAACGCATGCGGGGCGGCATGATCGAAACGCGATGGGCGTGAGCGGGGGAGGTTCTCATTTGTAGAGAAAGGAAGAAAAGAACTGGGAGAAATTGAAAGAAAAAAAGGGGTGCAACACGAGGACTTCCCAAGTGGTCACCCAACTTAGTACTACTCTCGCCCAAGCACGCTTAACTGCGGAGTTCTGATGGGATCCGGTGCATTAGTGCTGGTATGATCGCACCCGACATGCCATGCGCACAAAATCGGATTTAACGCATGCGGGGCGGCATGATCGAAACGCGATGGGCGTGAGCGGGGGAGGTTCTCATTTGTAGAGAAAGGAAGAAAAGAACTGGGAGAAATTGAAAGAAAAAAAGGGGTGCAACACGAGGACTTCCCAAGTGGTCACCCAACTTAGTACTACTCTCGCCCAAGCACGCTTAACTGCGGAGTTCTGATGGGATCCGGTGCATTAGTGCTGGTATGATCGCACCCGACATGCCATGCGCACAAAATCGGATTTAACGCATGCGGGGCGGCATGATCGAAACGCGATGGGCGTGAGCGGGGGAGGTTCTCATTTGTAGAGAAAGGAAGAAAAGAACTGGGAGAAATTGAAAGAAAAAAAGGGGTGCAACACGAGGACTTCCCAAGTGGTCACCCAACTTAGTACTACTCTCGCCCAAGCACGCTTAACTGCGGAGTTCTGATGGGATCCGGTGCATTAGTGCTGGTATGATCGCACCCGACATGCCATGCGCACAAAATCGGATTTAACGCATGCGGGGCGGCATGATCGAAACGCGATGGGCGTGAGCGGGGGAGGTTCTCATTTGTAGAGAAAGGAAGAAAAGAACTGGGAGAAATTGAAAGAAAAAAAGGGGTGCAACACGAGGACTTCCCAAGTGGTCACCCAACTTAGTACTACTCTCGCCCAAGCACGCTTAACTGCGGAGTTCTGATGGGATCCGGTGCATTAGTGCTGGTATGATCGCACCCGACATGCCATGCGCACAAAATCGGATTTAACGCATGCGGGGCGGCATGATCGAAACGCGATGGGCGTGAGCGGGGGAGGTTCTCATTTGTAGAGAAAGGAAGAAAAGAACTGGGAGAAATTGAAAGAAAAAAAGGGGTGCAACACGAGGACTTCCCAAGTGGTCACCCAACTTAGTACTACTCTCGCCCAAGCACGCTTAACTGCGGAGTTCTGATGGGATCCGGTGCATTAGTGCTGGTATGATCGCACCCGACATGCCATGCGCACAAAATCGGATTTAACGCATGCGGGGCGGCATGATCGAAACGCGATGGGCGTGAGCGGGGGAGGTTCTCATTTGTAGAGAAAGGAAGAAAAGAACTGGGAGAAATTGAAAGAAAAAAAGGGGTGCAACACGAGGACTTCCCAAGTGGTCACCCAACTTAGTACTACTCTCGCCCAAGCACGCTTAACTGCGGAGTTCTGATGGGATCCGGTGCATTAGTGCTGGTATGATCGCACCCGACATGCCATGCGCACAAAATCGGATTTAACGCATGCGGGGCGGCATGATCGAAACGCGATGGGCGTGAGCGGGGGAGGTTCTCATTTGTAGAGAAAGGAAGAAAAGAACTGGGAGAAATTGAAAGAAAAAAAGGGGTGCAACACGAGGACTTCCCAAGTGGTCACCCAACTTAGTACTACTCTCGCCCAAGCACGCTTAACTGCGGAGTTCTGATGGGATCCGGTGCATTAGTGCTGGTATGATCGCACCCGACATGCCATGCGCACAAAATCGGATTTAACGCATGCGGGGCGGCATGATCGAAACGCGATGGGCGTGAGCGGGGGAGGTTCTCATTTGTAGAGAAAGGAAGAAAAGAACTGGGAGAAATTGAAAGAAAAAAAGGGGTGCAACACGAGGACTTCCCAAGTGGTCACCCAACTTAGTACTACTCTCGCCCAAGCACGCTTAACTGCGGAGTTCTGATGGGATCCGGTGCATTAGTGCTGGTATGATCGCACCCGACATGCCATGCGCACAAAATCGGATTTAACGCATGCGGGGCGGCATGATCGAAACGCGATGGGCGTGAGCGGGGGAGGTTCTCATTTGTAGAGAAAGGAAGAAAAGAACTGGGAGAAATTGAAAGAAAAAAAGGGGTGCAACACGAGGACTTCCCAAGTGGTCACCCAACTTAGTACTACTCTCGCCCAAGCACGCTTAACTGCGGAGTTCTGATGGGATCCGGTGCATTAGTGCTGGTATGATCGCACCCGACATGCCATGCGCACAAAATCGGATTTAACGCATGCGGGGCGGCATGATCGAAACGCGATGGGCGTGAGCGGGGGAGGTTCTCATTTGTAGAGAAAGGAAGAAAAGAACTCGGAGAAATTGAAAGAAAAAAAGGGGAGAAACACGAGGACTTCCCAAGTGGTCACCTAACTTAGTACTACTCCCGCCCAAGCACGCTTAACTGCGGAGTTCTGATGGGATCCGGTGCATTAGTGCTGGTATGATCGCACCCGACATGCCATGCGCACAAAATCGGATTTAACGCATGCGGGGCGGCATGATCGAAACGCGATGGGCGTGAGCGGGGGAGGTTCTCATTTGTAGAGATAGGAAGAAAAGAACTGGGAGAAATTGAAAGAAAAAAAGGGGTGCAACACGAGGACTTCCCAAGTGGTCACCCAACTTAGTACTACTCTCGCCCAAGCACGCTTAATTGCGGAGTTCTGATGGGATCCGATGCATTAGTGCTGGTATGATCGCACCCGACATGCCATGCGCACAAAATCAGATTTAACGCATGCGGGGCGGCATGATCGAAACGCGATGGGCGTGAGCGGGGGAGGTTCTCATTTGTAGAGAAAGGAAGAAAAGAACTCGGAGAAATTGAAAGAAAAAAAGGGGTGCAACACGAGGACTTCCCAAGTGGTCACCCAACTTATTACTACTCTCGACCAAGCACGCTTAACTGCGGAGTTCTGATGGGATCCGGTGCATTAGTGCTGGTATGATCGCACCCGACATGCCATGCGCACAAAATCGGATTTAACGCATGCGGGGCGGCATGATCGAAACGCGATGGGCGTGAGCGGGGGAGGTTCTCATTTGTAGAGAAAGGAAGAAAAGAACTGGGAGAAATTGAAAGAAAAAAAGGGGTGCAACACGAGGACTTCCCAAGTGGTCACCCAACTTAGTACTACTCTCACCCAAGCACGCTTAATTGCGGAGTTCTGATGGGATCCGGTGCATTAGTGCTGGTATGATCGCACCCGACATGCCATGCGCACAAAATCAGATTTAACGCATGCGGGGCGGCATGATCGAAACGCGATGGGCGTGAGCGGGGGAGGTTCTCATTTGTAGAGAAAGGAAGAAAAGAACTCGGAGAAATTGAAAGAAAAAAAGGGGTGCAACACGAGGACTTCCCAAGTGGTCACCCAACTTATTACTACTCTCGACCAAGCACGCTTAACTACGGAGTTCTGATGGGATTCGGTGCATTAGTGCTGGTATGATCGCACCCGACATGCCATGCGCACAAAATCGGATTTAACGCATGCGGGGCGGCATGATCGAAACGCGATGGGCGTGAGCGGGGGAGGTTCTCATTTGTAGAGAAAGGAAGAAAAGAACTCGGAGAAATGGAAAGAAAAAAAGGGGAGAAACACGAGGACTTCCCAAGTGGTCACCCAACTTAGTACTACTCCCGCCCAAGCACGCTTAACTGCGGAGTTCTGATGAGATCCGGTGCATTAGTGCTGGTATGATCGCACCCGACATGCCATGCGCACAAAATCGGATTTAACGCATGCGGGGCGGCATGATCGAAACGCGATGGGCGTGAGCGGGGGAGGTTCTCATTTGTAGAGAAAGGAAGAAAAGAACTGGGCGAAATTGAAAGAAAAAAAGGGGTGCAACACGAGGACTTCCCAAGTGGTCACCCAACTTAGTACTACTCTTGCCCAAGCACGCTTAGCTGCGGAGTTCTGATGGGATTCGGTGCATTAGTGCTGGTATGATCGCACCCGACATGCCATGCGCACAAAATCGGATTTAACGCATGCGGGGCGGCATGATCGAAACGCGATGGGCGTGAGCGGGGGAGGTTCTCATTTGTAGAGAAAGGAAGAAAAGAACTGGGAGAAATTGAAAGAAAAAAAGGGGTGCAACACGAGGACTTCCCAAGTGGTCACCCAACTTAGTACTACTCTCGCCCAAGCACGCTTAGCTGCGGAGTTCTGATGGGATTCGGTGCATTAGTGCTGGTATGATCGCACCCGACATGCCATGCGCACAAAATCGGATTTAACGCATGCGGGGCGGCATGATCGAAACGCGATGGGCGTGAGCGGGGGAGGTTCTCATTTGTAGAGAAAGGAAGAAAAGAACTGGGAGAAATTGAAAGAAAAAAAGGGGTGCAACACGAGGACTTCCCAAGTGGTCACCCAACTTAGTACTACTCTCGCCCAAGCACGCTTAACTGCGGAGTTCTGATGGGATCCGGTGCATTAGTGCTGGTATGATCGCACCCGACATGCCATGCGCACAAAATCGGATTTAACGCATGCGGGGCGGCATGATCGAAACGCGATGGGCGTGAGCGGGGGAGGTTCTCATTTGTAGAGAAAGGAAGAAAAGAACTGGGAGAAATTGAAAGAAAAAAAGGGGTGCAACACGAGGACTTCCCAAGTGGTCACCCAACTTAGTACTACTCTCGCCCAAGCACGCTTAACTGCGGAGTTCTGATGGGATCCGGTGCATTAGTGCTGGTATGATCGCACCCGACATGCCATGCGCACAAAATCGGATTTAACGCATGCGGGGCGGCATGATCGAAACGCGATGGGCGTGAGCGGGGGAGGTTCTCATTTGTAGAGAAAGGAAGAAAAGAACTGGGAGAAATTGAAAGAAAAAAAGGGGTGCAACACGAGGACTTCCCAAGTGGTCACCCAACTTAGTACTACTCTCGCCCAAGCACGCTTAACTGCGGAGTTCTGATGGGATCCAGTGCATTAGTGCTGGTATGATCGCACCCGACATGCCATGCGCACAAAACCCGATTTAACGCATGCGGGGCGGCATGATCGAAACGCGATGGGCGTGAGCGGGGGAGGTTCTCATTTGTAGAGAAAGGAAGAAAAGAACTGGGAGAAATTGAAAGAAAAAAAGGGGTGCAACACGAGGACTTCCCAAGTGGTCACCCAACTTAGTACTACTCTCGCCCAAGCACGCTTAACTGCGGAGTTCTGATGGGATCCGGTGCATTAGTGCTGGTATGATCGCACCCGACATGCCATGCGCACAAAATCGAATTTAACGCATGCGGGGTGGCATGATCGAAACGCGATGGGCGTGAGCGGGGGAGGTTCTCATTTGTAGAGAAAGGAAGAAAAGAACTCGGAGAAATTGAAAGAAAAAAAGGGGTGCAACACGAGGACTTCCCAAGTGGTCACCCAACTTATTACTACTCTCGCCCAAGCACGCTTAACTACTGAGTTCTGATGGGATTCGGTGCATTAGTGCTGGTATGATCGCACCCGACATGCCATGCGCACAAAATCGGATTTAACGCATGCGGGGCGGCATGATCGAAACGCGATGGGCGTGAGCGGGGGAGGTTCTCATTTGTAGAGAAAGGAAGAAAAGAACTCGGAGAAATGGAAAGAAAAAAAGGGGAGAAACACAAGGACTTCCCAAGTGGTCACCCAACTTAGTACTACTCTCGCCCAAGCACGCTTAACTGCGGAGTTCTGATGGGATCCGGTGCATTAGTGCTGGTATGATCGCACCCGACATGCCATGCGCACAAAATCGGATTTAACGCATGCGGGGCGGCATGATCGAAACGCGATGGGCGTGAGCGGGGGAGGTTCTCATTTGTAGAGAAAGGAAGAAAAGAACTGGGAGAAATTGAAAGAAAAAAAGGGGTGCAACACGAGGACTTCCCAAGTGGTCACCCAACTTAGTACTACTCTCGCCAAAGCACGCTTAACTGCGGAGTTCTGATGGGATTCGGTGCATTAGTGCTGGTATGATCGCACCCGACATGCCATGCGCACAAAATCGGATTTAACGCATGCGGGGCGGCATGATCGAAACGCGATGGGCGTGAGCGGGGGAGGTTCTCATTTGTAGAGAAAGGAAGAAAAGAACTGGGAGAAATTGAAAGAAAAAAAGGGGTGCAACACGAGGACTTCCCAAGTGGTCACCCAACTTAGTACTACTCTCGCCCAAGCACGCTTAACTGCGGAGTTCTGATGGGATCCGGTGCATTAGTGCTGGTATGATCCATCCCGACATGCCATGCGCACAAAATCGGATTTAACGCATGCGGGGCGGCATGATCGAAACGCGATGGGCGTGAGCGGGGGAGGTTCTCATTTGTAGAGAAAGGAAGAAAAGAACTCGGAGAAATTGAAAG